>NW_022196894.1:65301783-65304379 GCF_008632895.1 Mastomys coucha | reverse complement strand
CTCTTTCTCCACAACCTTGCCAGCATCTGCTGTCACCTGAGTTTTTTATCCTAGTCATTCTGACTGGTAGAATCTCAGGGATGTTTTGATTTGCATTTCCCTGATGACTAAGGATTTTGAACATTTCTTTAAGTGCTTCTCAACCATTCAGTATTCCTCAGCTGAGAATTCTTTGTTTAGCTCTGTCCACCATTTTTAATAGGATTATTTGGTTATCTGGAGTCTAACTTTTTGTGTTCTTTGTATGTACTGTATATTAGCCCTCTATCAGATATAGGATTGGTAAAGATCTTTTCCCAATTTGTTGGTTGCCGTTTTGTCCTATTGACAGTGTTTTTTGCCTTATAGAAGCTGTGTAATTTTATGAGGTCCAATTTGTCGATTTTTGATCTTAGAGCATAAGCTATTGGTGTTCTGTTCAGGAAATTTTCCTCTGTGCCCATGTGCTCAAGGCTTTTCTCTACTTACTTTTCTATTAGTTTGATTGTATCTGGTTTGATGTAGAGGTCCTTGATCCACTTGGCCTTGAGGAGATAGGAATGGATTGATTTGCATTATTCTACATGCTAACCACCAGGTGAGCCAGCAACATTTGTTGAAAATGCTGTCTTTTTATCCACTGGATGGTTTTAGCTCCTTTGTCAAAGATCAAGTTACAATAGGTGTGTGGGTTCATTTCTGGGTCTTCAACTCTATTCTATTGATCCACCTGCCTGTCATTGTACCAATACTTTTTTGGCTCCTATACTAGCTGAACTATGTTTTATTCATAATAGTCAAAAACTGGAAACAGTCTCGCTATCCCTCAATTTAAGAATGAATAAATAATGGGGTACATTTACACAATGGAATATTACTCAGCTACTAAAACTACACATCATGAAATTTACAAGCAAATGAGTGGAATTAGAAAAAAAAATCATCCTAAGAGGCAACACAGAGCTAAGAAGACAAACATGGTACATACTCAGTCATAAGTAAAATTAGCTGTAAAGGTAACCATGTTGCAATCCGCAGATCCAGATGTGCTAAGGAATAAGGAGGACTCAAGCTAGGACATCGGGATATCCCTAGAAAGGGGAAATAAAATGGCTATCACAAAATAGGTATCACCTACGGGCAGATTTGGATGGGAACAGGATGCATCAGGTTGAGAAAGGATGGAGGGAGACTACTGAGAGAGACAACTGAGATCTAAGGTATCTCATGGATGAGCTAAAAATTTAGTAAGATGGAAACTCCTAGGAATCTATGAGAGTTACCTTGCTAAGACTTCTAGCAATAGAGGATACAGAGTCTGAACCGCCAGTCTTCTACAGTGAGTCAATTCTTCTTTTGGAAAGTTTGATGGACCAACCCACGCACAAAACATTTCACCTATAATTTGTCCTCACAACAAGATATCACAGAGTAAAGGTACAAAAATTGTGGGAGTAGCCAAAATTCGGGTCCTGCTGGAGACTAGTGCCATGAGAGGGAGCCTAGGCATGACTAACTGGAAGGTCAAGACCCATCAGCTGGATAACCCAGAAACCTAGAATAGAACCAAGCATGACTAAAAAAAAAAAAGTCAAAGAATGGTTCTAATGCTATTTTCCTATATCCGTAGATGAGTACCTACCCCAATTGTCATCAAAGAGGCTTCATCCAGCAATTAATAGGAACAGAGGCAGAGACCGACAGCCAAAATTCAGATGGAATTCAGGAATCCTGCAGAAGAGAGGGAGGAAAGATTGCAGAATCCAAAGAAGTTAAGTTTAATTTTTAATTAATCATTCTATATTTATTAACTTATTTGTTCATAACATTCAGTCATCTCCCCAATTCATCACATATCTATGCCTATTTCCTACTCATACAACTTTCTGTCTTTTTTTGTATTTTTTTTAACTCATTTGATCAAGTAAGTATTGCCCTCATACTCTTGGGTGTGTTTGCTTCCCTCGAAATGTGGTACATTTACCAGTTATCAGGATATAACTGCCATTACTACATGATATGCTGGTCTTAACTGTTATCCATAGGTACCATTATTGGATATGGCTGACACTTTATTCGCTCCTTTGAATGGCCACCTGGTGTTTTATGGCACTATGAAAGCTAGTCCTTAGGAGTCAGCAGCATTCAGATCAATTCTAGCACAAGAACCTCTGGGCACCATTTCTGATCAACACCAAGAGGGGCTTACATTGCACCCCTTAGGAGGAAACCAAGGGCAATAAGCAATGTTCTTTATTTTACATAGCCCATTAGGCAACCTTTATCAACAACTCAAAAGGTTTGTCATGCTTGGTTTATTGGTTTATTTTGTTTTCTTGTGTGTGTGTGTGTGTGTGTGTGTGTGTTTCAGACTTTTTTTTAAAAAGCTAAATAAGTAATAAAGGATATGCTAAATGTTATATCCTTTCACATAAAGTAAAAAGTAGAATATCCAGGTAATATAGTAATGTTTTGTTTGGCTTTTTGAGTAGGGATGATAGACATTTTTTGACATCTTAGTCATTTTTTTTTTCCTTTTAAGAACCCTGTGTTCAGGTTCTAACACTATTTTTATTCTTTTCATTTTTTCAAATGGGTCATTTGGTTTCAGTATGCT
>NW_022196894.1:65205701-65301773 GCF_008632895.1 Mastomys coucha | reverse complement strand
TGTATACCTGAAAAGATTCTCTCCCATTATTTTGCTTCCTCTTCAATAGGTGCTTGTGCATTTAGTTGATATTTAAATTTTCATTGTTCAGGTTCTTCACCTCCTTGGTTAAAGGTTTTACTTAAATAATTTATTTTAATAAGGCTGCTATGAGTGGAAGTATGCACATAATATCCTTCTCTGTATATTCAATGTTAGTATATGGAAAAACAGCTATTTCATATAGGTTATTTCTCTATCTTTTCCATTTGTCTATCTTGCTATGTTTTCTAGAAGTTTTCTGGTACAATATTTGGACTTTCTATAATGTATAATATCATTTTTCTGCAAATAAGGCTACTTAAACTTTATTTTCATTCATTAATTTATTCATATATTCATATACATATACACATATATTTATTTATCTGTCTGTCTGTCTATTTGGTTTAGATTTTATGTGAATTGGTGTTTTGCCTGAATGTATGTCATTGTGACGGTGGCAGATCACTCAATATAGCTCGTACTTACAGACAGTTGTGTGTTTAACTTGAGTTCATATAGGCGCTGGGAATTGAACACATACCTTCTAGAAGAACATCTAATACTCATAAACCACTGAGACATGTCTCCAGCAACCTTTTTTCCTATTTGTATGGATTTAATTTATTCATTTGTCCTTATTCCTTCACCGTGTACTTTCCATACAAGCATTGAAAATCAATAAGAAATAGTGGATATCCCTGCTTTGTTCTTTGAGTGAGATTGCTTCAAGGTTTTCTCCATTTAGGATGATGTTGACTATAGATTTCTCAGACTTAATTCTTATGTTGAGGTATGTTCCCACAAGTCATGTATTATTGAGGACTTTTATCAAGAAGGTCTGTAGGATTCTGTCAAAGGCTATTTTTGTTTCAACATCTGATGAAATGGTCACTCGATTTTTGTTTTTAAATACATTTATGTTATTTATTACATTTATGGACATTTTTATGCTAATCCAATCTTGTACTTCAAGAATAAAGTCAACTTGGTTTCTACGTGGATAATATTTTTGATTTCTCTCTATAATCTTTTATGTAAAAATTTCATTGAGAATTTTTTAATCTATTCATCAGTGATATTGTCTACAGTTTTGTTGTTGTTATAGCATTAGGTTGCATCTTTATCTGTTTTGGTATTATGGTAACACTTTTCATAGAAGGAATTAGGATATAGTAGAACTATTTCTTTATTTTTTAAGTTTAAGAATAATTAGGCTTTGATTCTTTTTAATGTCTAAGTGAATTCTACTGTGAATATATATAGTCCCCCACCTCTTTTGAGTAGAAAGGATTTTTTATTATACTTCAATATTCTAAATTTATATAAATCTCTTTAGGTGGGTGATTTCTTCTTGGTTCAAATTTGTTGACCTTGCTTAATCTAAAATAATCATTCATTTATTTTAGGTTTTTGAGCTTAACTGAGGAAAGGGTTTTAAAATGTTCCCTTATAATATTCTGAATTTTTCCTTATCTGTGGTAATGTTTCCCTGTTAATTTCTAATCCTGTTTATGTGCATCTGTTCTTTCTTTGTTATGGTTAGGTGTGTTTATCTTCTCAAAGAACCAGCTCTTAGAATCTCTAATTCGTTGTATCCTTTAGTTTGTTTCTTTCTTCCTATTAAATTGATTTCTGTTTTGATTTTTATTAATTCTTGTCATTGATGGAATTTGAACTTTTTTCTACATTTTTTCTTCAAAATTTTTTGTTGAGCCATTAAATATTTCTTTGTGATTTTCCTGATTTTTTAATGAAGGCCTTTAGGGCTGCTAATTTTCTTTTGAAACTTATTTCAAAATGACACAGGCATTTTGCTGTGTTATATTTTCATTTATACTAGTTGCTGAATTTTTTCTGTCTTTCTTAATTTTTTCTTTACCTGTTCATCATTAAGTTTCAGCTGTTTAATCTCCTTGATTTTATGTATTTTCTAGAAATGTGTTTGCTGGAAATTCTTTGTTTAATTGAAGTGTTTTCAGATAAAGTATATGGAATGATTTAATTATTTTTGAATTTGGAAAGATTTATTTGTGTAGCAGCATGTAGTCTGTTTTATAAACATTTCAATGCAATGCTCAGTAGGAGGTGTAGTCTTTGGTATAAGCATGAAATATTGTGTAAACATCTTGTTAGATCTACTTGGTGTGTGATGCTAATTAATTCTGATGTTTCTTTTTCAGATAACCCTCCTATTGAAAAAAATGGAAAAGTAAAGTCACCTACAATTACATACAATTAACTACTTGATATTAATCTGCATGATAAAACTTCATGAATTGGGTGTGCCAGAGTTTGTTGTGTATGTAAAAGATGGGATTAACTCCTGAAATACTATTCCCTTCATTAGAAAAAATATCTTGCTTCTCCTATCTCTGCCTCTCTATTAGTAGTATTCTTTATTTCATGTCTTTACATTATACTATGTTTTTCAGATTAACTTATATATTTCAAAAGTATTTATATACCCAAAGGAAACATAGAGAATTAACTAGGGAGGTTGCTTGTAAGAGAACAAAAAAGAGTGAGACTGAATGCTTTGCTTGACATTTGTAACTTGTGTATCAATTTGAAGAAGAGGACTTTATAAGTTACTCTTTCTCTGAGATGAATGCTTTTCCAAATTATCACAGCCAATGAACCAAATTCTTACCCTCACCTAATGTCTGTGCCACCCTCCAAGCAGGGCCATTGTTCTTTGAAACAGTTGGTGAATGACTTTATGGATGGACCATCTTAATACCTACACCATATCTTAAATGAATGTAACCTGTTATCTGTGTGCTGAGAATAAATTCACTCCTCAAGTCAAATAGCTTTGACCATAGCAGGAAGTCTGTATCCAAAAATCAAGCCTATAATTCATTTCTTGGTGCAGCAGAACTATCAACTCTCAGCTTAGCTATGATGGAGGTAAAATCCCTTGGTGATGTGAGGGTCATTGAAGTATAGCTTTATTACAATGAAATCCAATGTCTAAAAATTGTTCTTATTTTGGGGAGCCAAGATTTTAAACTCTACTAAATACAAAACAAACAAAAAGACTTCATGTATTTATTTTCTTTTAAGAAAATACTAGTAGTGATGTACTATTTTGAAGTATACAGTTAATATGTTTGGAGTTTTTTAAAATTTATATTGAGAAAAATGTATGTATTTTCAGTATTGCTATAGACAAGCATCTATATAAGACTGTTAAGTTGTTGTTTTATATCAAACAACTTATATAATACTTATTTTTATTGTTAAAATATTTTATAAATTTTAAGGAGTATGACAAAAAATATATTGTAGGTATTGAAGGGGGAATCTCTGGGAGGAGTGCGGGTACAAAAGGGAAACAAGAATGTGATTTAATTCTATTTACTTAAAATATGTTTTTATATGTTAACAAATTCAGATATATTGAAATCATGTAACTTTTCTCATCATAATGCAATAAAGTTTTAAAAAAAAGAAAGAGAAGCTAAAAAAAGAAAAGAAAAAATGTCATTCTTCATCTCCCTTATTAGTCTTGGTTTTATCTCTATTTGGTCACATATTAGAATATCAACTGATTTTTTTGGTACCATTTTATCAGAGTGTTTCTGTCCATCTTTTTACTCTTAGTAGCTGTATAGCAGCAATGCTAAATTGTGTTTCTTGTAAACAAGTAATAAGCAGATTTTGTTTCTTGAACCATTCAAGAAATAAAATCTTTGTGTCTTTGGCTTAGGGAATGAAGACCACTGATATTTCAGGTTAGTATTGAAATGGTGCATGTATATTTTGGTGACAATGTTATTGATATTTGGGATTATTATTTTTGTATTCAGTCTTACTTTGAGTTTTAATAATTTTGGCTTCATATTTTTCCAGCTGTCTCTCTTCTGTGCTTACTTCTATCTTTTGTATGAAATATATCCTCTATTTTTGTGAGGTTTGCTCTGTTTAAGTCTCTTCACCGTGGAACATGTTTCTTTCTCCTTGAGTTATGGCATAGATTTCCTGATTTATTTAGAATTCTTTTCCCTTCATCTATGCCTATCCTTCAAAAGTTTGTTTTCCCCTCATTGTTTCTTTCATTTATTTTTGAAATTTAATGTGGGGTTTCTAATTTTTAATTATTCATAGTCATAATACTAACATAACATTAAGATAGCAGAAACAGAATAAACAATGCAACACCATGCCACATCTGAACTGGGACCAGATAAATCAGCATGTGAATAATACAAGGATAATTATTACATAGTGAACAATAACATTATACATGAACCATCAGCCTTATGTTTGTACTTTTTGAAGATTCACTCAGGCGTTTACTCCTCTTATTTGTTGGCATAGTTTCTCTAAGCTGTATCTTGGTGTCTTCTATAAACTATGATTTCCTAAATGATGTTTATGATTCTTCTTTTAAATTCTGTATTCTGTGATAATCTAGATAATTCTTGTTGACTAACATTTTTTTTTGAGATCTGGTAAGTTTTCAGTCAAGATACTGGCTTTGTCCTTCATATTGTTCATAATGAGATCTGTACATATGCACTAGTTTTCTAAGTCTGAAATAAACAAAGCAGGTTGGGGAAGACTAGAAAATGTGTTGGGAGCATTGGCCTACATGCTGGAATGGTTTGGATGTAATGAAGCTAGACTGACAGAGGTGATTAGGCTGGTGTATAAAATGTACCTCCTGGTATGAGACTTTTTTTTTTTTAGATATTTTCTTTATTTACATGTAAATTTCTCCATTCCCAGTTTCCCCTCCAAAAAACAAAGAAACAAACACAAACAAACCCCTGTTGCCTCCCACTTCCCCATGCCTGCCACCCCGCCCTCTCCCACTTTCTGGCCCTGGCATTCCCCTACACTGGGGCACAGAACCTTCACAAGGCTGAGGCCCTCTCCTCCTATTGCTGATCGAATTTGCAATCCTCTACTATACACATGCTGCCAGAACAATCAGACCCCTCCATGTGCAGAGACTTTAGCATAAGAGTAGATCTAGCTAGTTAGAAAGGTTGTATGTAGGATCAAAGGACACTGTTGTGTGCAGAGTATGCAGGAAATGTTCTAGCAAAAGCCCAGAGGTGAGGCAGTTTACAAGCAGGGGAGACAAGGGTAGTCACTGTATGTGGGACCCAGGATATATATGTCTGGTTAGTGATTATATGTGAATGGGAAGGATCAGGGACATTCAAAGTTATAGTCCTTGAAAAAGAATTTGTTTTCACTAAGATCAAGCATGGTGAAACAGGTGGATGCAGCCGACAAAGTATTTGTCAGTGGGAGCATGTAGGATGGGGCCTTGCAGGTACTCAGGGATTAATTGCAGGGGAACAAGAAGTGTGACTACAGTAGGCTGAATCAGAATCAAGCTAGATCTTCTGATCTAGGGAGAAGTCATAAATAGAGAAATTAGGGAGACATACTGAACTTAACCAAAACTGGCTTTTGAGATCAAGAATTTTATTTGTAAGACATTATAATGCTTAATATTGTCACACATTTATCAAAGCACACATATTATAAAACACAAAATATATTTGAATGTAATTTACAAATTTATATATATATATATATATATATATATATATATATATATATTACATGTCTAAAAAGGATGGGAGGGTGCTTATTCCCTTATTGGTGTAATACTTGTATTATAATATATATATACAAATATATATTACTATAATATTTAAATAGTAATATATAAATAGTATTTCATGAATTTGAAAATGTATCATTCTAATGCAAGGTGTTAATAAAAGGTAAGAGACAGGAAGGGAATTGGTAAGGTGCAATGTAAGGTAGGTATGTTCTCTATATAATCACACAATGAAGCAAATTTTGCTTAAAACATTTTATTTAATTAAAACCACACTTATGGGCAACAATTTTGGGTCTTTTTAGACATTAACAAACATTCCACATAGATCCAAAGTTTCTTTGTTCATCTAAAAATGAAATTCACAGTATATAAGCAAAAATGTTGCAGTTTCAGGAATGCTTAATTTCAAAGTACAGCTTGGCTGGAAATAATGTCTGTGAAGTTGGATACTTGGGTGTGCAGTCATTCAGGAATGATTCTTGCATAGCAGAGCAGTTGAAAACAAAACACTCGAAACATTAGAAATCAGAGGTAGCAGAGCAAAATGAACATAGCTTGTAATGTACAGAGAGCTAATTGTCTAGAAATATTAGCAATAATGAAGAAAGCACACTGACTGAATGAGTAAGACATGCCACGATTGTGCGCTAATACAAGTGTTACACCAATAAGGGAATAAGCACCCTCCTTCCCTTTCAGACATGTCTAATAGACACGTTAGTTCTGTCTAACAGACAGGAAACAAAATTCTGCAATGTTCCAGGGAAATGCATGAAGAATAGGAACACTGGTAGCAAACTGCCCAATTGGTAGAGCTATAGATAACCACTGTATGACACTAATTAGAAATACCGGAAAGGGAAGTTCTTCATTCAAACTATTTACAGTAGATAAAAATGGAAAGTCTCAAAGCAGCAACAGAGGGGCCCTTTTCAAGGGTAGTCCTTTTCAGAACAACTACTAATATGTTTTAGAGACACAGAGCTGAAGTTGCTCTCAGCACTGCTGCAAGTTGGTTTTGTCAAGGAAGAAAGATTGCAGAGAAGCCATTATTAAGGCAGTGGGTGATACGTAGAGTTAGATTTAATTAGGGCAAAGTGATAACTGATGGTTTTAGCAACAGAATTAACACAGATGGTTGAAAAAGACAAATTTAGTATCTTCAGTCTGGAAAATGTCAGGCTTAGCATAGATAATGAAGTCCCGGAAAATAAAGAATCAAATAAAGGCTCTACTTGAAATGGCAAAGGATTCTAGGAAGGAAAAGTCTTCACACACTAGACTTTGAATTCCTGAATAGATAATGAATACACTACATCACCTCAGATTTTCTCCTACAGTAAATTAATAAGTCCTCAATCCCATATAAGGACACAAACTCTAAATTTTTACTGCAGAATAAAAACTAAAGTATAGTGGCTACACCTTAATTTTTGTTACATAGTATTTGAAATTTTGCTACTCAAATATATACACAAGGACATTTCTCAGGGAAATTACAACTACAGATATTTAAGAATTGATAGTAATCATTATTTGTTTTTATATAAAAACTGAAATTAAATTAGTACCTTAATGTTCATGAAATATTAATTATAAATTGAATTCTACTGTAAGATACGTTCTACTATCCTAATTTGACATACTTAGAACTAATATTTTCTCCAACTTACAGAAAAATGTAAGCAAGTAAGACCCAACTAATGGTGGCCTTTAATGGAAAATATGCAAATATAAACTTGGCAATGAGGGTTCTTATTTGAATACCATGAACATCTCTGAGCTTTGGATGTTAGAAAAATAAACAGAGATAAGGATGTATCATCACTAGTACTGCCTAAAATTCTGTTTGTCATTTATTCAAGAGAAAAGCAACAAGTCAGCAAAAGTGTATGGATTTAGAAGTAGGACAATTGTGCAGAATACTCAGGTATCTCTGAGTCACAGGAAGAGTGAGGAGTAAGGGAGTGTCAAAAGGGAGAGAAAACACAGTAGTTGTCTTACACTTACCCAAAACAAATTCCTTACACAATTTCTTGGTTTTTAGCCTCTCTTAGAGATGCTTAATACACAGTTAATATTATTGGTAAGTATAATTTTCTGCCAAGAATTGGCAGCCGTTTCCAATGCTAGCCCTCCTAAGGGAGCAATTGCAAGTAATGACATCATATTCTATAATTCTTCTAAACATCATAAACAAGATTTCCCCAAAGTCATGGAACTTCCCAAGCTATTACTGGCCATATGTGAACGCAACTTCCAAAAACTCATGATATAGGCCTTTCCCAAGACAAAACAGTCCATTATATTTTCTTAAAATGGAAAGGGACAAGATGAGACTTTAAAATGCACACCAAGTGTAGGTCCAAGCCTAGTAATGTAAAGGTGCTTTAGAAACATAGTTTAAAGCTGGTTTCATCAATTTGCCACTGAATTGATTGCTTCACATATACTGCCATGGCTGTGTTATAGTGTTAAATAAAGGAAATGCTCAGTCATTAAACTTTATGTAAGTTTAAGAGAGATCTAATAATACATACTAATCTAAGCTGCATTTTCCCCTTTTAGAAGTAAATTTAATGCTATACTATTAACCACAAGTAATATCAGCCAATACAAATATTCAAAGAATGAGATTGTCTGGATATATATATATATATATATATATATATATATATATATATATATATATGAAAGGTAGTATAAAGCTTACATATATATATGTATATATATATATGAAATTTAGTATAAAGCTTTTTTGTCCTTTGTCTATTCAAGACTCCATTTGTTCATCATACAATATGTACAGCAACCACAAGTACATAATTCATTAGATACTTCTGTATTATGGTGGTTTCAATAGGAATGGCCTCAAAGGCTCATATATTTGAATACTTGGTCATCAGAGAATGGCACTATCTGAGAATTAGGAGTTGTGGCCTTAATGGATTAAGTGTGGTCTTTTTGGAGGAGGTATGGCCTTCTTGGAAGAAATGTGTCACTGAGGTAGATTTGGGTGCTTCTAATGCCCAAACCAGGTCCAGTATCTCTTCCTGCTCTCCGCCAATCCAAAAGTACAACGTTCAGCTATCCCTCAGGCACCATGTCTGCCTGTGTGCTGCCATACTTCCTACCATGATGATAATAAACTAAACCTCTGAAACTGTAAGCAAGTCCCAAATAAATAGTTTCATTTTAAAAGCTGCTGCTGTCATGGTGCCTCTTCCCAACAATAAAACATTGACTACAACAGATATACATATAATTTTTACATTCAAGTCTTTTAAATGTCCTTGTATTTTATTCATAGTTATAAACTATTAATTATACCAAGTGAATTTTGAAAATAATAACTAAAACAACAGGAATTATACCACTAAGTATATAAAGCAGCATGATCTAAACTTTATTTCCACACGATTTATGACCAAATTCTTTGTGCTTAAAACTGTGCTGGCATGAAAAACAGACAAGGTGGAGCAAAACTAATCTAAGACAATGTAACAGTATTCTTGTGCACATGTGGAACCTACAAGCTCAACATATTATGAGCACACACTTGATTGACATATGTATATTATTGCACATTTGATATCAGCCTTAAAACTATGAAATAATGATGAACAAGCGAAAGAAATGTATTAGAAATTTACTGTTTAATTTTATGTACTTAGGATTGCATATGTAGATTCTATAATAAAATGATGATTGGAAATAATATAATAATAATTGGTGAATCCATAGAAAGACTGACATTACAGAAAAAATATATCAGAGATTTATGATACAAGTTACATTGTTATGAGAATAACAAATCTAAATATAAGTATATTAACAACAAAAATTCATGCATCCTGTAAACAACAGTAAGTCTCATTTATTTAAATCAGACTATCAAAAAGTAACATGTTTATTAGTATTATTTTAATGACATCAAATTCTGGATGCCTAACCATGCTAGTATGTACACTCATAAGGTCTTCGAGTGCATCAGGATTAAAGATCTCTCAGCATCATACCAAAACAGTTCTTGTGGTCATCAACTAAATGTGTAGTTGTGTGTTTAACAACCTATCATTAGTGTATTAACAGGCGAAGGGCAGAACTATCATGCCATGTGTTCCTTAGAGAATAAATCATTGTTGCACTATGGATTTTGAAATGCAATGTAAAGGATACTGGTATAACCAATTGTTCATTCTTGGGATAAATAATATCTAAAGATTACATATAAATAATATTATATTATATTCCTAAAATACACTTCCTGAATGAGGTAATATTGAATCTCACAAAAATTCCAACTGATTTCTGGCATGAGAAAAGGAAGTCTGCCTTTCTTTTTTCTTTATTTTTGGTTTTTTCAGGCAGGGTTTCTCTGTGTAGCCTTGGCTGTCCTGGAACTCACTTTGTAGACCAGGCTGGCCTCAAACTCAGAAATCTGCCTGCCTCTGCCTCCCAAGTGCTGGGATTAAAGGTGTAAGCCACCACTGCCTGGCAGGAAGTCTACCTTTCTAAAATGATTTTGACTAAACCTAGGTCTAGGATAAGGTTATAAGAACTAAGTTATTATCAAAATACCCAAAACATTGCTTGATTGTTTGTCAAAAGTGAAATATACCCACTATACTCATTACTTTAAATCCCATAAACATTGTTTTTGGTTGATTCTTAAATCAATAATCATGAAAATATGAATGATCCCGTATGCTTTCTTGGTAAAGTATCTGTTACAGAGTTCACAATTACTCTTGCCCTTCAAAGACCAAGTAATTTTCAATTGTAGTTCTTATTTTGTTAAATCAACTATTAAGTTATAACTTATTGCTATTGTAACAACAACAACAAAAAAAAACAAAAACAAATAAAAACTCATGTGAGCAAATACTGAGACAAAGCTTGGAACAGAAACTGAAGGAAAGTTCATTCAAAGACTGCCCCACCTGGGGATCCATCCCTTACACAGTCACCAAACACAGTCACTATTGTGGATGCTGAGAAGCGCCTTGCTGACAGGAGTCTGATACAGCTGTCTCCTGAGAGGCTCTGTCAGAGCCTGACATACACAGAGGCAGATGCTAGCAGCCAACCATTGAATTGAACATGGGGTCCCCAATGGAAGAGTTAGAGAAAGAACTGAATGAAGTGAAGGGATTTGAAACCCCATAGGAAGAACAACGATATCAACCAACCATAGCTTCCAGGGTCTAAATCACCAATCAAGGAATACACGTGGAGGGGCCTACAGCTCCAGCTGCATATGTAGCAGAGAATGACCTTGTTGGACATGAATGGGAGAAGAAGCCCTCGGTTCTGCGAAGGCTCGATGCCCCAGTGTAGGGGAATGAGGGGGCAGGGAGGCGGGAGTGGGTGGGTTGGTGGAGGCACACCCTCATAGAAGCAGGAGGATGTGGTTGGGATATGGGGTTTCTGGGGGGAACATCGGGAAAGGGGATAACATTTGAAATGCAAACTAATAAAATATCCAGTATAAAAACAAAATAGCTCATTCTGGCTAGTGTTTTATAAAAAGATTTTAAAATGTCATACCATACTGCTGTGGGTCCATCAGGATGTTATACTGGTTCTACACACACTGAGCTTCTGTAGCCCTTCTAGTTTTTGTTTTTCTTTCATTTTTTTATGATTTTATTTATTTACATTACAATCAACAGTATCATTAGCCCTTTTAAAAACTCTCATCCCACCATGTAGTGATTACCATGACTAACCCAAACATCATGTTTATTTTTTTAAATTTTATTAGATATTTTCTTTATTTACATGTCATATGATTTCTCCTTTCTCAGTTTCTCCTCCAAAAAACAAAGAACAAAAAACAACAACAAGAACAAACCCCTGTTCCCTCTGCCCTCCCCCTGCTCGCCACCCCACCCTCTCCCGCTTACTGACCCTGGCATTCTTCTACACTGAACCTTCACAGGGCCAAGGATACGAACTACCTAGTATCATCATGTTTACCTTTACTCTTCTCTTTTCTCCCCTTCAGCATCTGAATAACAGATGCCAGCTCAAAATTATTATTAATATCATCTGATTATGTTGTTATTTTTATGTAAATACTACTAGTGGCTCTGTTTGGATAGAACAAAATAATTTATTTTTAAAAACAAATACTTTAGTTATACTCACATAATTATACAGCACATACCTTACAATTCTATACCTTAATGACATTACTTAATTCTACTATGCACATAATACATATGAATTAGAAGTGAACAAAAATCACACTAGCTGATTTCAAGCCAAGAGATTTTGGCAGCACTTGCAGTTGCACTGATAACCCCATTAACTGAGCCATTACTCTTGATCATTATGAAGATATTACCATGGAAAGCCAGGCAGCACTTGAAATAGGAGATGGACCATAGTGCCTAGGATAACAAAGAAACTAAAATCTTGTCACTGGAATTGGCCCAATTATATTTCCCTATAAATATCATCACTTATAGCAACACCTGAAGGCAATATAACCATGATACAATTTTTTTCAAGAGACCTTTCCATTATTTCTCCCACATGATTTCCAGACCAAATGGTTCTTAGCTGCCATCTGACACAATATATAAATAAACTGAAATTTCACAACTAGACTCCAAAGAGCTATATAAAGTTGATGCCACCTTAGCATAAGGCAGATGACTATAACATGAAGGTTTACTCCAAAACTCTACACCATTAATCATATATTCTTCTCCCTAGTATGAACATGACTTTGTCCATAGCCTCAGTAACATGTAATGATTTGCAAAGTAATCAATTCCTATGTGGCCATAATTTTCTGTCATCAAAACAATAAAGTATTTTAGTTAATTATGGTACCTAACATAATGCAGCGAAAGATCCTGAAAAATATGTGCATAATTCTGGCCCTTATAAATGACACATATAAGTGAATCATTTTACTGGAGTAAAGAAAGATTTATGCAAAATGATTTTTAAATAAATGATGTGAGCTATAAGTGTTCCTCAAATAATGTTCAAAATATGATTCACACAAACTTAAATTGTGTGTATATCATGAATATATGTGTAATATTTGTATCATAAAATTTGTGCTTCAAATAATTATAATTGTATAAATATAAATAAAAGTAGATGTTAAAAAATAAAAAATAATGGAAGTAAGATATATTGTGAATTAGATATAAAAATCAAAAATAATTAAAAACATCAGGGAATAAATTTAAGCAATGCTTAATGAGGAATGAGGAGGTGTTTCAAATTTCTTTGCGGTTTATTGTTGACTCACACAAAGCTTTTAGCAAAGAGAAAAATAAATTTCTCATTGCATAAATTATTTAATGATAGTTTTCCCAGTATATTATGCTCAAATGGAAGACTTTTTCAAAGCTTTAATTCAATTCGCTAAAATTCAATTGAATTTAAGTGGAAGAAAGGAGTCACACAAATCTACTTTGATTTCTTTTCATATAATATTATTGCAGAAATAGGCACTTAAGCTGCATCAATTGTAAAATATTTTAGGAAAGTAAAATGTGATTAAAATTAAAATATAGGAACAGATAAAAATTAGAAGACAAAACTAAGTGTACAGAGTACTCTAATTTGTGAATGAAGTACAACGTTAGAGTACTTATCAGGTTAGTAACAATTTTGGGGGGGTGGGAGGGGAAACAACAAATACATACAAAACAATAATGAGATAAGGAAAGGAATGGCAAGAAGAGCTAGCAGTCCTTTCTCTAGAGGGGGCTATAAAGAGCTGCAAATAAAGCTTAAAGAGTTTAAATGGTATCTTAAGAAAGGGAATGTTTTAGAGGGAAAGTTGCTTTTAAGATTAAAGGACTCATGTGAGTGTGTATGTGTTTGTGTGTGTGTGTGTTGTGTGTTTCTAACTTTCTTTTATTTGTAGCAGGTGTATACATTAGGGAAGAGAAAATAAAAAAGAGAGGGATAAAAATCAAGTTAGATGTTTGAAGTAAATGGTCCATGTCCTGATGAAAGAGGCATCATGTCATAGAGAAGCCATGTCTTTCACAAGGGTGTGAAGGAAAGTGTGATCAATAATGCATTCCAAGAAAATCTACTTAATGGATACAATTTTCAGTGATTTTGCAGGTTTATAATAACTAAAAACATGCTTTGACATTCTAACATGTTATTCTTCAAGAATATAAGAAATAAAAAAGATTTAATGGGAAACTGATCATTAGATGCCTAGAAACATCATTCTACTATTCATAAAGACATTGAACAGTAGGAAAATATACATTTGTAACAATTATAATTAACTAAATTAATTATAGATATGGTATTCCATAGTGTAACAGTCACAAGGCATTAGTTTTATCTCCACCTGTAGCACTGAAAACATAAATTTCTGTCTCAAAGTTTTAATATATGACACCAAACTTAACATTAAAAAAGGGCTCTAAGGTAAAATAGTATTTTATTTGGTTAATCAAAAAAAGTTACTAGAATAATTACTTCTCTATACTGTTAACCTATTTTCCTTAATAGTATCAAACAATATGACTATGGAGAACTCTACAATCCACATGTGAAAAACTGGAGTTAGTGCCTGGAACATAGCAGCAAATTATTCCTGGAATGGGTTATCATTTTATTTGGATTATGTAACTAATGGCTCCTTTTTAGACTCATGAGATATAACACAATAAATATAAAAGTAATTTATTCTTAAATTTCAAAGATCAGAGAGCCACTTTTTACTACTATGTTTAAAACATAGTGAAACTGCTTTAAGCTTACGGCCTCCAGCCCGTGTCATGTGGCATGCGAGCATGACTATGAAGAGTCAGGATGTGGTAGAAAAAAATGGAAGAAAAAGAAATGCTGAGTGATTTGTGCACGATAAACAAAGAACTGGAGACTAGAGGGTGGTACGGAACAGCCTGATAAGAGCAGCCTCTGCTGCTACTCTTATCATAGTAATGCGCTGTGGCCTGTGACTCTGGACAGAATGGGAGAGTTGGCCTGGCCCCACACTTGGGAGAATGTGCCCCACACCCCCCTGGGCAGCGTGGTGAAGCTGGCCCTGGTGGTGTGAGCAAGAGAAACTACCCCAGAGTGGCCTGCCCCTCGCCAGCTGTTATTTTCCACTATGCTGGCTCCATCCCCCACCAACAAGTACTGGAGAACTGGCCCCAAAGGCCTGAGCAAAGGAGAGCAGTCCCATTTCTTGTGTGGGCAAAGTGGGAGAACTGTCCCTGATGTAGCAGGTACAGGTGAGCAAGCTGGCTGCCACTCAGCTACCACTCAGGCTCAGATTCAGGTCTTCGACTTGGCCCATCCCAACATTTATCCCAAATATGAGCTGATGGAGCACGTGAAGGGGCAGTCCTTCAGGATTCACATGACACAGAGCAACAACAGGATATCTGAAAGGAGACCCGGGGAGGATCCTGTATAGTGTAACAGAAGCCGGAGACTCTGAAACAGCTCATCTCAATGAATATTTACAAAAAAATAAAAATATTTTAAAATTTTTTTTTAATTTTTTAAAAATTAAAAAAAAAGCTGTTTGGGCAAAAGGAACAGTTGGACACTGTGTGATATGTGCTGTGACACACTTCACACTTCAGCTGCAAGGAGAGAGATTCATTATTGTTGTTACTGTTGTTGTTGTTTGTTTGCCTTACATTTTATTTTGCTTTCTTTTGAGGGTTAGGTTGTAAGCAGAGAAGGAAGATATGGAGGGACAGGGAAATGAATGAGGTTGGGATGTATGATGTGAAATTCACAAAGAATCGATTAAAAATTTAAAAGAAAAAAGTGTTATGAAGACCAGAGTTAGTTAAGAATTGGAGTTCTGACTTATTAACCCTGCAATGCAGTGCTTCGAACCAGGAAACCCTATTTTAATTGATAATTGTGAAAGTATTATCAAATGTAATAAAGGTCGAGTCAAATTACACATTTATCTATAACAGTGAAAAATTGTTATATAAACAAATTACAAATAACAGTCAACTAAATAGCCCTTTCCCGTGTTTTCAGTTGTACAGTGCAGACACTCAGACAGGAAACAGTTGGACACTTTGTTCCTAATTCATGTGGCATCAGGTGGAATGGCTGAAGCTGAAAATCTACTCTTGAGATGGCTGTCTCTCACTTAATGCCTCTGTTCTCATCGTCCTCTAGTTCTGTATGACATTTTATCATTTGACAAGATTCAAAACTGGCTTATGTAACCACTCTCCTGATTAGGGTACTGGCAATAATTTTCTCTTTGTGTGTTTCACCCATTGAGAACTTGGTTATGTCCTATCTTTGCTATAAGAAAGGAACTGTGATTATAATGAAATAAACTATTCATCATGGTACTTGACTGGAGAAGGTGAGAGGCTCAAAATGCTCTTTGAATTTTATGTCATCTCTGCTCTGTTCAGTCTAAGATATAGGATGATTTTACAATCCAGTGGGTTTTCAGTTCGTTCAAGTTTAACATACTATACTGCATATACCTGATAGCTATATGATTTTACAAGAGAGACCCTATTCAACATTAGGTCTAAAAGTCTGACATTGTACTTGGGATTCTTACATGTAATTTTGTCCATTTGAAAGGATTAATATAGGATGATCTCAAGGTGCATGGAGATACTCTCCTCAAGTGGAGGGATGCTAAGAATACCTTGTAAGATTCTTGGAAGCTCTAATAGGTCTGTCCTTAAAATTTCCACAGTCCTCATCACAGGATCTTAGAAGCATTCTATTATGAAACTTACCTGAAGCCTTCCATTCCTTTTACCACACTGGATTTGATTCTCACTCGAAAGCTCTTCTTGCCTTGAGAATCTTTACTAAGAGGTGCTGAAGATGAAAAGTGGTTTTATTTCTGAAGCCAGCAAGCCTGCACCTTTCATATTTCCTACAAATTCTACTTAGGAACTGAACACTTCTTCAGATACTTCTGGCTATTTTAGCATTGATGTCTAAAATAAGAAAATTAAAACTTTTTAAATGTTACTTTGAAGCCTTCAAGACTTCTAAGAAGAATTACTTTCTCTTTCTATTTCTAACGTTAGGCTAGATGCCATTTTTTTACAGAAGTATCTTACATTAAGTGTTAATTTAACCTTTTATTTAATTTTCTGTAATATAATTTTCTTTCACATATTTTCTTGAAAAGAATTACTGAAATCTCTGCTTCATTTTTGACTGACATATAATTGAAAGCAATGTAATCTGTTTTAGTTTTTATTTATAGAAACAGGCTTAGTCACACTACCAATTTCTCTTCTAGTTAGTTGCAGTAAAAGCAACTCCTTTCCTGCTTAATTGGCTTAAATCAGTAATTTTACTCTACCTATAATTTCATGGCTTAGGAATAAGGGATGGTATGACATACTTGCTGTGTTCGAAAAACAAATGATTAACCTTTCTCTTTCCACAATGGTAAACTTATCAAATAAAAATAAATTTAAAAGGTATCTTAATTTCACAAGAATGTATCAGATATTTCAGCCTGTCTTGAAAACCCTACTCTGGAAGAATATAACTTCTTCTATTTTGATCTTAATTATTAATATTCATTCTTTTATCACACATGAAACATTTATCTCTCTGTATGTAAATATAGCTATCTGCCTAAATACAGGTATATATCATATTAATTATTAATATTAATTTTTAGAACACACATATCTTTCTATGTAAATGTACTTGCATATCTTTCTATGGAAATATATATATGTATATTCTACCTAAATATCAATAGATAGATACCATACATACATACATACATACATGTATAAGTTACAAAATAGCTCTGAAGGGTGAAGGGGCCACAACATAATTCACATTTTTCAAAAGTCCTGAGAAATTGAGGAGCTGATAGTTGTAACTTATCATAGTAATATTGATAAGTTACAAACCAAAGTGAGCTACCAGGAAAAATTGAGACACTATTGGGCCTTCTGAATCCTGACAAAAGATCAGGCTGCAGAGTGAGAACTGATCTGCAAGACTTAGGTGGTGTACACAAGTACAGCAAATGACTGAGTATCTGAAAAGGGATTTGCAGATGGATGGAAAAATCCAGGTGAGTGAACAGAAAAATGAGCAGTTTGTAATTATTTCAGGACTGTCAGCAGTGAGAATAGTCCAACTGCAACCACTGACACAGAACAGAATTTTCAGGCTGTTTGTCCTTTGATTAAAACACCAGTTATTCAGTTGAAATGTCAGTAAGGACTGTCCTCATTGCATTGCTTAGTGTCCATGATTTTTAGGATCCTGGTCAGGGCTTTACCCCTTTCTTTTCTTTTCTTTTTTATTCTTTTTATTGGATATTTTATTTATTTACATTTCAAAAATTATCCCCTTCCTCGATTCCATTCTCAGATAGACCTTATTCCATTCCCCCTCCTCCTGCTTCTATGAGAGTGTACCCCTACCCAGCCACCCACTCCCACCTCCCCTGCCTTCCCATTCCCCTACACTGGAGCATTCAGCTTTTATGGGACCGAAGCCTCTTCTCCCATTGATGCCCCACAAGGGCATCCTCTGTTACATATACAACTGGAGTCATGGGTCCCACCATGTGTACTCCTTGGTTGGTGGTTTACACTATGCTCATAGCAGCCTTATTTATAATAGCCAGAAGCTAAAAAGAACCCAGATGTCCTTCAAAAGAGGAATGGATACACAAAATATGGTACATTTACAGAATGGAGTACTACTCAGCTATTAAAATCAAGGAACTCATGAAATTCTTAGGCAAATGGATAGAACTAGAAAATATCCATGAGGGAGGTAACCCAATCACAAAAGAATACACATGGTATGCACTCATTGATAAGTGGATATTAGCCCAAAAGCTCAGAATAACCAAGATACAATTCACAGACTACATGAAGCTCAAGAAGAAAGAAGACCGAAGTGTGAGTAATTCGGTCCTTATTAGAAGGGGGAACAAAATACTCATGGGAGCAAATGCAAACACAAACACAAATTTTGGAGCAAGACTGAAGGAAAGGCCATCCAGAGACTGCCCCACCTCCGGATACATCCCATATACAGTCAGCAAACACAGACATTATTGTGGGTGCCAAGAAGTATTTGCTGACAGGAGCCTAATATAGTTGTCTTCCGAGAGGCTCTGCCAGAACCTGACAAATACAGAGGTGGATGCTCACAGACAGCCATTGAATTGATCACAAGGTCCCCAGTGGAGGAGTTAGAAAAAGGACTGAAAGAGCTGAGGGGTTTGCAACCCCGTAGGAAGAACAACAATATCAACCAATCCTTATATTTTCAAATGGTGTGTCTAATAGGCTCCTGGGCCTGGTGTTACTCATAAGATTTTCATAGGTTTTTATACTCTCTATTCCTAGTTCACCATGATACATTCATGGGTAACAATTGTGTCACTATTTTCTCGGTATGTAGTACCAAAGAGATAGTGCTTTCTGCACTACTGTATTTTCATTGTTCATTTTTGAATGTGGAGGCAACAGCTTCTACAAGTCTCTCAGGTTAAGCCCACTCTGAAGGATTTTTTTAAAAAGCATAGTTTTTCATAATATAGAGCAACAGAAAGGGAATAGGCCAATCCCAGCAGTTGCTGTCGACAGGGCAACTTACCTATGATCTAGACAATATAAGCCACTATGGCTATAAGGAGACACTTAAGAGAATTTTAGCTAATGACCCATTTGTGTATATGTGTGTGTGTGTGTGTGTGTGTGTATAAATATACATATATATATATACATGTACATATATGTGTATATGTGCATGTATATGTATGTGCAATAAAATTTATATTCATAAAATTTATATTTTATATTTACGTAATTTGTATATTATCATATAATTGTATATTAATCTACATACTTTTAATATTCCTATATATTATATATTATAATATGTACATATTTATAATTTATTTATAATTCCCAAATTATGTGTAATATGTTATATTGCAATTTTTTTCTGTCTTTCTATATTTTCTCTTCTGATCAGGTTTTTTCTTTGTGAATTGAGATTTTCACAACAGATTTTAAAATATTCCCACTTTGGATACTTTCTGTGACAACTTGTTGAAGTAATAAGTGCTCAAGGAAATTGAGTCTGAAGCTGTGGAATTATTTAGTTATAATAATCCTAATACTGAATAAGCAATAATTAACAAAATTTCCTAAGATATGTCTATATTCACATGTTTGGAAAATTGCTATATCTCAGTAAAAGGTTAACATATCTTTATAAGAGACAATCCCCTGTAGCAATAATAAAAACACAAATACAGTAAAAATTTTTGGAATCATAAAAATCTAATCAAATTATAACATATTAAAACAAGTTATGAACTATTTGATATGATACATGATGGTTATTCTTCATCATAGGCTTATCTATTTAGTTAAGAAAGACTATGATTTTGGAAAACTAGGAAAACAAAAATGCATGGCATGTCTGTTAAATGAAGTGGGAAGAACCACCCTAAATATTAGTGGTACCATTCCATGGGTTTGGGATCCTAACTTAATCAAAAGAAGTACATGAGCTAAGAACATCAATCACAGCCCCCTGACTGAAGACATAATGTGATCCAATGCCTCCTGTTTCTGCCATAGCTTCCATCCTGTATATAAGCATAAAAGAGTATCAGAAATAGTGTCAGCGATTGGTTCTTGCTCATGGATCCCACTGGATCTGCAAACCAAAGTATCCTTTCTTCCTTAAGTTGCTTCTGTAAGATATCTGCTGCAGCTGTGAGAAAATTAACTACTGCATGTTTTACTTTTGTAGTTTTTATTATTATATACTACAAAACAGGAGGAGAAATAATTATCTATAAAAAGTTAAACAAATCTGATGAAAAGATACCATTTAAAAAACCATCTCTTTAGGAATTCTTAACCTCATTTATCTGTTGGAGTCAAAGGAAATTCCAGGAAGAATAGATGCAACCTCTGTGAAACCTGAGCTAGTCCAGAGTTCTATAAGGATTCCAGCTACAAGACCAGAGGTCAGTTCACTTAAGAATCTTATTCTCCCGTGGACTGGTTTAAGAATAAAGTTCAGAAGCAACTATCCTTACAAAGGCAGAGAATTAATGGTCACCGATTTCTTATTTGCAAAGACTGATCTCCTGGGAAGAGAACAGGACCCTGAACAAGTACTAATGGGTCTGCAGCCTCCAGGCAAGGTTGGCCTTTCAGTGGTTTGGAGATATTTTGTGCTAAGATTCCCTGAGCACTTTAAAAATGAATCCACTCTCTAAATCTAAGCACTTTCTCAAAACTGTGAAATTCTTTTACTAAACACTACAAACCTTGCTGTCAAGGGACAAGAATACAATGTTTTTGACTTTTGCTATTGCTGTGAAGAAAATAATCTGCTATTATTTCTATTCTAATATCAGCAGGTAATAGGGATGGAAAGGTTGGGTTAGTTTCTACATAATTAACAGTGAAACCTTGAAATTTGGAGTCCTGTAAACTCAGTGTCCTAAAAGCTAGGGACAGATAATCTGGTAGCAAATGAAATATAAACCAAAATTAGTCATATAATAATGACAGTCAATAATAATGGTATATTATTACTCCTAATTAGTCATATTAATAATAGTATATTATTGCTGGAAAATTCATGATGTACTCATTTTTAATAGCTGGATAGTACTATGTTGTATAAATGAACCACATTCTCTGTATCCATTCTTCAGCTTAGGGTCATCTGGGTTGTTTCCATCTTCTGGCTATTACTAATAGGACTGCTATGAACATAGTGGAGCACATGTCCTTGTGAGATAATGGAGCTTCTTTTGAGTATATGCCCAGGAGCACTATAGTCAGGTCTTCAGGTAGAACTATTTCCAATTATCTGAGGACCACCAGATTGATTTCTAGAGTGGATGTACCAGTTTTCAAACCCACCAACAACTGAGGGGCATTCCTCTTTCGACACATCATCTTTGGGTACAGATTTAGTCTAAGAAAACTCACATTGGTTTCCTTATTTTTAATTTCCAAAAATGCAAAAGTTTAATATGAGTTTTTATATGACACAGTCATGAACACATGAACACAATCTTATATTAAATCAGCAAATGCATGCTACTAACCAAAGATCAGAAATCTACAGAAGCTTATAATTTACATTTTCCCTCTTCTTTTTCCTCCAGTGTGATTAGACATATTTTCTTCTAAATTATTGTCAGCAATAGTATCAGCAGCACTTATGAAATACTTGCTAATATAGCTGCTTTATAGTAAGTGCATTATAAACATGTTTATATGTACCAAAGCATATGTAAGTACATTTCAAAAAGAATAAGAAAAAATCAAATCTATCAACTCAAGTATTTATTAAGCATAGAACAATAAAGGTAAAACAGAATATAGTAAGCTTTCTACAGGGAGAAAGTGGATAAAACAGTTTTATAAAGTTAACAGGGAAGATTCCATTCAAATTTCAGGTTTGATGAATTAATCTTGGAAGAAATGCAGGAACAGAAGCCTGGAGAGAAAACTCAGTAGTCAAAAGTGTATACTGTTTTACCTTTTCTTTTTTCATTAATTTATTTATCTATTCTTTTTTACATCTTGATCACAGTCACCCTCACATAGTCCCCCCCTTCTTATCTGAGAAGTGGTAGGCTCCCCCTGAACATTACCCCACCCTGGCATATCAAATCACTGCTGGACTAGGCACATAATCTCCCACTTAGGCCAGGCAAAGAATGAGTCAGTTATGAGAAAAGGATCCACAGGGAGGCAGAAAAAATTCAAGGACGGCCCCACACCAACTGTTGGGGACCCACATGAAGACCAAGCTGTATATCTGCTACATATATGCAGGATCTAGGTCCAGCCAATGCTTGCTTTTTAGTTAGTGGTTCATTCTGTGGAATCTTCCAATGGTCTAGATTAGTTGATTCTGTTGGTTCTTCTTGTGTTGTCTCTATCCTCTTCAAGTTCCTCAATCCTTTCCCCAACTCTTCCTCAAGACTATTTGAGCTATGCCAAATGTTTGGCTGTAGGTCCCTGAATCTGTTTCCATTGGCTGCTGCATTGAGCTCTCAGGGGACAGTTATGCTAGGATCCTGTCTATAAACATAAAAGCATATCAGAAATAGTGTCAGTGGTTGGTTCTTGCTCATGGTATGGCTCTCAAGTTGGGACAGTCATCAATTGACAATTCCTTTAGCCTCTGATCTATCTTTGTCCATGCACATCTTGCAGGCTGGACTCATTATGAGTCAAAGGTTTTGTGGGTCAGTTGATGTTCTTAACCATACACTGTTAGTCTTGCCTGGCTACAGATGGGTATTTCAGGCTTCATATCCCAGACTGCTAGGAGTCTCAGGTAGAGTCACCCCCATATATGTCCTGGGTCATCCTCTCATCACAGGTCTTTGGCACACTTGAGAAATGCCCCACTTCTGGCCTAACACCAATTTCCAATCTTTCTTCTTAGCTCTCCCTACATGTTTCCTCCAGACCCATTCCTCTAACTATCCCCTGTTCTGCCCAGTACCCTCCACCCATCCAGCTCCAATGTCTATTTTATTTCCCATTTGAAGTAAGATTCAAGATTCTCCATTTGGTCCTCCTTCTTATTTGGCTTCTTATGTTCTGTAGAATGTAGTATAGTTATATTATATTTCATAGCTATTATCTACTTATAAGTGGGTATATAATCATGCAAGTCCTTTTGAGTCTAGGTTACCTTACTCAGGATATTTTCTAGTTACATCCATTTGGTAGCAAAGTTCATGTCTTTGTTTTTAATATCTAGGTGATATTTCATTGTGTAAATGTACCATATGTTCTTTCTAAATAATTCAATAAAAGAAATCTAGGTTATTTCCAACATGGCTATTAAGATTATAGCTGCTATAAACATAGTTGATCAAGTATCCTTGTGGTATGGTACAGCATCTTTTGGGTATTTGCCCAGTAGTGGTATAGCTAGATGTTTCTCAATACTTTGAGACACTTCCATATTGATTTTGATAGTGGTTATACAATTAATCTTCCCAGCAGCAGTGATGAATGCTCCCCATGCTCACCAACATGTGCTATCTCTTGAGTATTTTTATATTAGCCATTCAAAGGTTGTAAGGCAGAATCACAAAGTCATTTTGATTTTCATTTCCATGATGACTAAGGATGTTGAACATTTTTTTATTTCGTATTTTTGTGTGGTTTATTTTCCTGATTTGCATGTATATGTTACTGAATTCAAATATATTTACTTTACATATGAGTGAGAAAACTTTTAGCATGGTCTTGAGAGGGATGAAGCAGAGAATAGACTGAGACCATTTTTTCCCCAGTGCTGATTATAAGATATGACCTCTGCTGGAAATGGAGAAATGTGTTAAAAATTAAGAGCTATTTATACCTGGCTGTACAGGTGAATGATCAAGTGATATTGTAAGAGATTGAAGAGGTGGTTGGGAGCTTCCTAAACTGAGGAGAAATGCACTCATGCTGCCATTGGTAGCTGAAACAACCTAGATGTCCCATGACAGAAGAATGGATACAGAAAATGTTGTACATATAGACAATGGAATACTACTCAGGTATTAAGAACAAGGACATCCCGAGTTTTGCAGGCAAATGGATGGAACCAGAAAATATCATCCTGAGTGAGGTAACTCAGGCCCAAAATACCCAAGATACAGTCCACAGAACTCAAAAGGTCAACAAGCTAAAGTGCGCACTTTAAGTGAGCACAATGAAGTGAGGATGTCTCATTCCCACTTGGGAAAGAGAAGAAAGCCATCACAAGTAGGGAGGGAGGAAGGACCTGGGAGGAAAAATAGATGACTGGGGTGGGGAGAGGAGTTGGGAAGAGAGGGGAACATGATCTGGTATGGGTGATGGAAAAGGACTAAAGCCCTGAGGGCCAGCAGAAGAATGGAAACAGGCAACCTTGGGAAATAGGAAGTTGGGGAGATCCTCCAGAATGCACCAGAGCCCTGGAAGGTAAGAGACTCTCAGGAATCAAAGGAAGGGACTTTAGATGAAATTCCTGACAGTAGGGAGAGGGAACTTACAGAGCTCACCTCCAGCAGGAAGACAGGACATCAAGTGAGGAATGGGGTTGTCATCCCACAGTCACATTTCTGACCTATAATCGTTCCACTCTGAAAGAATTACAGGGATGGAAATGGAGAGAAGCCTGAGGAAAAGAAGGTCCAATGACAAGCCCAAAGTTAGATCCAGCTCAATGGGAGGTTACTGAGGCTATGGAGTGCTTCATAAAAAGGGACCTATCATGACTGCTCTCCAAAAGACAAGCACCTAGAAGAGTCAGTTGCAGATATTTGCATCCAACCAATGGACAGAAGCAGCTGACCCTTGTTGTTGAATTAGGGAAGGCTGAAAGAAACTGAAGAGACGTGCAGTCCTGTAGGAGGACCAGCAATCTAAATTAATTTGGAGCCCCAAGATCTCTCAAACTCTGGACCACCAAAGAGATATTATACACCAGTTGATATGAGGCCCCCAGCAAACATACAGTAGAGGCCTTCCAGGTCTGTGTTCATTCAGAGATGATGCATCTAACTTTCAAGAGGCTGGAGACCTCAGGAAGTTTAGAGATCAGGTGGGTCAGGGGGTGGAGCATCCGAGTGGAAACAGGGGGTGTGGGAGGAGTTGTGGGATGTGGAGCAGTCTGAGGGTAGACTGGAGAAGGGAAGGGAGTGGAACATGGAGTGTAAAAAAGAAATGAATTTTAAAAACAAATAAATATAATAAAAAAAGAGTTTTTAATTCATTCTAGATTCCTCTGTTGATATTTCTACATTTAGCTTTTTTTGGTTTTGTTTGTTAGTTTTTATTTTGTTTTTGTTTCTGTTTTTTGTTTTTCTTTTAAATTTGATTGTTTGGGTTGTTAGTTTTTAATAACTTTTTTACTTCATTTTATATTTTGGATATTAGCCCTTTGTTGGACGTAGGGTTGGTGAAGATCCTTTCCCAATCTGTAGTCTGCCATTTTGCCCTATTAACAGTGTCCTTTGCCTTGCAGAACCTTTGAAATTTCATGAGGTCATTTTGATCAATTGTTGGTCTTAGAGCCTGAACAATTGGTGCTCTGTTCAAGAACTTTTCTCCTATATCAACTCATTCAAGGATATTTCCTACTTTCTCTTCTATGAGATTCAGTGTATCAGGTTTTATGTTGAGGTGCTTGATTCAGTTGGAATTGAGTTTTTCCAGGGTAATAAGTATGGATCTATTTTCATTATTCTACATGTAGACATCCAATTAGGCCAGCACCATTTGTTGAAGATACTTTTATTTTTCCATTGTATGGTTTTAGGTTCATTGTCAAAACTCAAATGTTCTTAGATATATGGGTACATTTCTGGGTCTTTGATTTTATTCCAGTGACCAATGTGTCAGTATCTATATCATGCACTTTTTATTACTATTGCTTTGTAGCACAGCTTGAGATCAGGATTGTTGATCCCTCCAGAAATCGTTTTATTGTAGAAGATTGTTTTTTCCATATGCATTTGAGCATTCTTTTCTCAATGTGTATTTTATTAGGTAATCTAGCTTGATTATTTTAAGTCTACTTGCTTGGAAAAACTTTTTTCAGTTCTTTATGCTGAGGTAATATCTATCTTTGTTGCTGAAGCGTGTTTCTTGTATGCAGAAAAATGACTGATCCTGTTTGAGCATCTACAATGTTAACCTGTATCTTTTAATTAAAAGTCTTGTGGCTTTTAATATTGTTTGCTTGTTATATACATTTAGTGCTTTATTATTATGTGGCTGGAGAATTTTCTTTGTGATCCACTCTATTTGGTGTTCTGTAAGCTTCTTGTGCATTTATAAGTATCTCTTTCTTTAAGTTAGGCAAACCTATGATTTTATTGAAGGCATTTTTTGAGCCTTTGAGTTGGAGTCTTCTTCTATTCCTATTTTTCTTAGATTTGCTCTTTTCATAGTCTCCCAAATTTCATGGATGTTTTATGTTATAAACTTTGTAGCTTTAGCATTTTTTTGGCCCATGCATTAATTTCTATCTTTATCTTCTAGCTTGATATTCTCTCTTACATCTCTTGTATTCATTTGATGATTCTTGGGTCGGTAGTCCCTGTTATATTTCTTAGGTTTTCCATCTCCTAGATTGCCTCAATTTGTGTTTTAAGTATTGTTTCTATTTTCATTTTTAGCTCTTGAATAATTTTATCCATTGCTTTAACCTGTTTGATTGTATTTCCCAGTATTTCCTTACATTTATTCATTTCCTCTTTAAGGACTTCTACCTGCTTGATTGTATTTTCTTATAATCCTTCAAGTTTCCTCTTTAAAGGCTTCTATCATCTTCATCAGATTAGATAGAAGGTTATTTTCTTTCATTTAAGGTGTGCTTAGATTTCCAGGACTAGATATAGTAGAATAGCTGGTTTCTGGTGGTGTCATATTGTCCTGGCTTTTGGTGACTGTGTTCTTATTCTGGTCTTTAGCCATCTGATTGCCCGTAGTGTTGGCAGGTCTAGTAGTCCTTGATAGTGGCAGGTCTCTGGGGTTGAATGTAAAGATAGTAGTCCCTAGTGGCAGAAGGATTCCAGGGGATGCAGCCAGAGGTGGTAAGCCATGATGGCTTTAGCCTGTTGGTTGTCCCAGGTGGTGGTGGGCATCCAGGGATGTAGGCAGAGCTGGTGGTCCATGAAGTTTGTAGGCCTCTGGGATTACAAATGTGGTAGTGGACCAGATGATGGTGTACAGAGGGGACAGGATCAACCTCATAGCTGCTGTGCTTACAGGGAAGACCCATTGGAAAGTAGTCCGGGGCCTGGGGATCTTATCTGTTTATTCTGGAGTCAGCAGGCCTCCAGTAAAGCAGACAGAGCTGTGACACAGAAAATGGAGTGCAGAAGTGGAAAGGCAGGACATGACGCTGCTGGATTTGCCCAAAGTGGCCAGCAGGCAGAAAATTGGGTTAGCTGTGGTCTCTTAAGACTGGAGGCCTCTGAGATTGTAAATAGAGCTATAGACAGGAAAATTGAGCACAAACAGGACACAGCTGACTTCTAGGCTGCTAAACATGCTGGGGGAACCAGCCATCAGGATGTGTGCTGTTTTTCACTCACTAATTTTGGGCAGTTCACAACTACTTACAACAATAGCTCCTCTTCTGGAGTGTAGAGGACTGTAAACTCAACTTTTTATACATTAACCCATGCTTAATTAAAATAAGTTAATCTTCAAAACAGTGTAAAACAAAAGATGAGCTTTCAGCTTAAAAGGAACTGGCTCCTTAATTCACATATTTGGAGGGGGGAGACTCTCAGGACTCGAAAGGAAGGACCTTGAATGAAATACCCGACAGTGGGAAGAGGGAAGTAGTGAACACACTTCCAGCAGGAAGACAGGACATCAGATGAGGGATGGGGTTGCCATCCCATAGTCACATCTCTGACCCATAATTGTTCCTGTTTGAAAGAATTACAGAGATGGAAGTAGAGAGAAGCCTGAGGAAAAGAAGGTCTAGCAACAGCCCCAAAGTGGGATCCAGGTGAAGGGGAGGTCTCTGGTTCTGACACTGTTACTGAAGCTATGGAAAGCTCACAAAAAGGGACCTAGCATGACCACACTCTGGAAGACCCAACAAACAGCTGAAAGAGTCAGATGTAGATATATGTACCCAACCAATGGACAGAAGCAGCTGACTCTTGTTGTTGAATTAGGGAAGGCTGAAGGAAGCTGAGGAGAAGGGTGTGATCCTATAGAAGGACCAGCAATCTCAATCTGGACCCCCGAGATATCTCAAACACTGGACCACCGAACAGGCAGTGTGTGCCAGCTGATATGAGGCCCCCAACACACATACAGTAGAGGACTGCCAGTCTGTGTTTTTTTCAGAGATGATGCACCTAACCCTCAAGAGACTGGAGGCCCCAGGAAGTTTAGAGGTCAGATGGGATGGAGGGTGGGGACATCTAGGTGGAGATCTGGGGTTGGGGGAGGTATGGGATGTGGAACAGTCAGAGAGTGGACCGGGGAGTGATAAGATAGGGAGTGAAAAAAATAAATTAATTACTAAATGAAGAAACAAAAACAAAAAGGAAACAGGAAGAATCATTTAGAAGCTGAGGATCTTGGGCAATGGGATATTTGGTTTTGTTATTTTGTTTTGTTTTGTTTTAATGATGTTTGTGATCATGGCTTGAGATCACAATTATTCAGAAAATCATTTAATATCCTACATGTCATATATATTGTAACAAGATGCTTCAGAAAAATTGAAGTACTGACATTAATACACTTTTAAATATTCCTATGTGCTCCTCTTTTCCAACCACTAACTAGAGTAATAAATGCTCTGAACATGAAGCAAAGCATGCTTTTTATTTGAAGGAAAATAAAAGGAAATGTATTTTAAGCCAATAACTAATGGCCTTGGCTTGTAAGTACAGATTCAGGTAGGCTGAAAAGGTATGTTCCACAATGCAACCAGTTACAAGAAAGTGCTTTGTTATAGAACAAGTTTTTGATTTAACAAATGCATCATCAAATGTATCAGTCAGGACAGCAGAATACTAGGTTAGTGCAACGTAAGAAAACATCTGCTAACACGTGATTCCCATGTTATAGGATAGCTTCAGCTTTTGGTTCAGTGGAAGTTAATAATATGTTAATACATCTAAAAGTTTTACCTGGTAGTAAGGCAAAGTAAGATCCGATAGAAAATATAGGGACAAGCAGCTCTTAAGATGACTGAGGATTCCTAAGATAAGCTTGACTCCTTTTTTCCAACAGTCTAACTGCTCATAAACACGAAGTTTCGATCAGCCAATCACCAATGTTGCTTTTTCAGAGAAATAAAGTTCAAAATATAAAGAGATTTTTAAAAATAATTTAAATCTAATATAATTTAATTATTTCTTTATTGTATATGGATGCACATATATCTTCAAGTTTATACACATGGGCCAGAAGAGAACTTCAGATATTCTAACCTATTATTCTCTGTCTTATTCTTTAAGACAGAGTCTCTCCCTGAACCTAGACCCAAATTGGCAGGCAATAGTCCTGCATGATCCTCTGTCACCCTGTCTCAAATGGTTGTAGTTTAGGTCCTCAGGTATCAACACTCTTCTGGCTCTTTTGTGGATTGTAGGGTTGAAAGGAAGGTTGCTCATGCTTCCACAGGATATACTTTTACACATCTAGTCACATCACTGGAAGGTAACTCATTACAATTTACAATTACAATATATTTGTTAATTTAAACTATATTAGGGCATCTCATTCAAACTTTACAATCATTTAAGAATTATGTATTTGTTTGAAGGGGTATTTAATACATGTGCTAAAATATTTAGGTGAAATGCATGTCTGAAATAGTGTAAAATATAGTCAGTTTGTCTTTATTACTATGGCAAAACCAATCACTTTCAATGTGTAACCACAGTGAACAACAATAGTACTCTCAATGATATCTCTAGGTACCCTCTATTGAGACACAATGTCCATGGATTAGGTTGCACCGTGTAGACTCCTGCTTCTTTGTCTTACAGAAGAGAAACTATAGAAGAGATACAGAAGGGAACTTAAGAACGGTTTATAGGAGTCAGGAAAAGAGCTTGAAATCCTTAGATCTTCAGGAGCAAAAGAAAGAAGAGACAATGGAAAAGTTATACTTTTGTAGTTAGAAGTCATAATGTGGGAAGGCTAAACAATAAAGTCTACTTGCCACTGCCTGATCTAGTGGAGAGGGATTAGATATGTATAGATCTCTTTAAAAGGATCGGTACTTCTCTTTACTTTCTCCTTTGTTCTCATGTGTGTCATATTTCTTTTCATCTTTTTTGGCTTAAGGCTGACCTATATATTGTAAAACAAGATTTCTTCTTAATGCAAAGAAGAAGGGACCTTGTCTCAAAGGACATCACTGTTTTAATCAGAACATGTGAAAAATCCACTGTTTAAATCAAAAGAGGTTGTTAACACAAACCACACTATTTCTATGGAGCAGCAATGATACCCTCCTATTGTACCACCGAAAAATGTGATTAGTAGTCAGCAGCCAATATCCACATGTTGCAAAAGTGCCCTTCCTGCCTGCTAAAGATCTTGATCTAATTCACAAGAACTCATAAACTTAGTTACTACGCTAGAATTAATTGTATGTACATTGACTAATCATTAGGGCACTTGATTAAATAACAACACATTAACATTTCACTAATTTCTCTAATTGATCTATTATTTATAACTAAAATTAATTTATAGGCCATTGTTCCAATTCACATACAGAAACAAAAATAAAATAAATTCTATCATTGATGCAAGCCTATGTTAATAAACACTGTCTTTTATATTTACATTTAAAATTATGATACAACATTTTTCACATGATCTTTTATTGTTTTCATGTAAAGTTTTTCCTATTAATCTTTGAGAAAAGGTAACTTGAAACAGTATTTAAAAGTTGTTCAAATTTTAAGGAATAAAAAAAATTAATGAAATTTTAGTATGTTTTCTTTTAAAAGGGATAAACTTCTCAACCCCTCTGATTCCTATATTTCTTCCTCCATTTCTCCATGTGGTTATCAGGACTTCAATTGGAGAGACCCAGTGAATTAAAGATTTCCCATTAGGGCTCTTTCTTCCTAATGTCTGGCTATGGGTCTCTACCATGTTTGGTGGCTATTACTGGGAGGTCTGTCTTTTTGTTTTTTGTTTGTTTGTTTGTTTGTTTTTGTTGTTGTTTTTTTAACTGTCTCTTCAGGACATGACCAAAAATGAGTGATCATGTGCTATGAGAGCTGAAAAGCAGAAAGCTTTACATCTTGGACAGTGGTCTGATGGGTCACATTCTGCTCAGTCTGTGGTTACACTATGACCCAGACCTAGAGGATACAAAAGCACCCATCTCCAGCTCTGATAAATGTTGAAAAAGAGTGAAAGCTTTGGACACACAGAAGGTGTGGTGGCCTCAGTCTATGACAGGCAGGGATGAGTCTAACTTGTACATTGGTGGTGTCCAGTTCAATGCTGTGGTCAGAAGTCTGACCTGGCTGAAATTCTGCTCAACTGTTTGAACCCCAGAAGCCTAGAGTCGGGTACTGGCTCCTCTGCCAGCTCCTGGCTCTCCTAACCAGGAGTAGTTGCCCTGGGGGGACCATGACCAGGGTGGAATTAAGAAGGCTCTGGTAGTTATATACACTGGTACAAATAAATAAGCACATAAAGCCTTAGCTCCATTAACATAGGGCTGAAGAGACACACCTTTTTCCCAAGATGACCTATGCCTTGTCTAACTCACTGGGCTGGAGTTAAACAGCTGAGGAAAATGGGGACAGTTCTGGCAGTGTTCCCCAGAGCATGACTTGCATGAACAATGAGGAACACGATGATGCAATACTATAAATCTCACTGAGTATGCTACCCATAGGCATAGGTGGGGACCTGTGCTTGGTAGCTAGAGACTGGTGGGGTGCTCTCCCTCACTGTTGCTATAGTTTTCACAGTAATGTTGGTGACTGAAAACCTTCCATAGGAATCCCTTCTTGGGAACTTCAGTCCGCTGGCCATTTCAGTCCAGGTCTCAGAGAATGGACTCATCCAGCCCAAAGACATTTAGTTTCTGGAAGCACTCAGTATCCAATATCTTGTTATACCATCGGGTGGACACACTACCTGTGGCAAACCTATGGTAGAAATTTTGATCTGTGGACTCCAGCTCCACACCTTTAACTGAAGGGAACTGTTCAATGTCCAGAATATCCTTGCAGTAAACAGCCTGGGGATCAGTCTTAAAAGGTGGCTTTAGCATTCCAGTTCTTGAAAAGGGGAGTGCTCCTTTACCTCTTGGACACCACCTCTACAATACCCTAGTACTCAGCAGGGTTTTTGCTGAGAAGCAGAAGTGGTAGGACATGGCTCTCAACAAGAAACAGATCTTGGGGAAAATGAACAGTAGGTTTGTAGTAACCTTAGTCTACATGTAGACCAAGAATGCTCTATGCCTGGTGCTGACACTGATGACTAAAGGAGACCTCAAGTTTCATATCTACCATATGGGCCAGGCTCTCTTTCCAGAAGCACATGCCATCTTTTGTGCTGCCAAGATCTGCTGTAACATTCAGGACCTTACCAGGAAGGCATTGTGTATAAAGACCTAATACCAGAGAGTATCCTCCTGGATGACCATGGCCACATTCTCATCTCTGACCTGAGACTGGCAGGGCATATGACTGAGATCCAGACCACCACAGGCTATGTGAGCACTGTGGGCTACATGGTTCCATCCTTACTATTGAGTGCTAGGCTGCCTCCTGTATGAAATGATTGCAAGTTAGTCAATCTTCCAGGAGAGGAAGAAGGTCAATAAGGAAGAAGTAGAGACCCTGGTCAAAGAAGTGCCCAAGTAATACACAAAGTGCTTTTCCACACAGGTAGGCTCACTCTGTTTTCACCTTCTCAGCAAAATTTATGCATTTTAAAATTGTTATAAAAAGTAGATTCTTCTCTCATACAATACAATACATCCCAACCACAGTTTCTTCTCTCATCATTCCTCATTTCTCCACCATCACTTCTTCCCCAGATAACATTACTCCTACACTTCATTTTGAGAAAAGAACAGGCTTCCAAGAGATTACAATCAAAAAGACAGAACAAGATAAATTAAAACAAGGCAAAAGGCCTTGATTAAGGTGTGACAAAGCAACCCAATAGGTGGGAAAGATTCAAGAGCAAGCAAAAACATTAGAGAAGCACCCACTCCCACTGTTACAAGTCCCACATAAGCACCAAGCTGACAGCCATAACATATCTGCAGAAGACCTGATGCAGACCCATACTGCCAGTGTTTGATACTTCAGTCCCTGTGAGTCCATGTGAGCCCTGATTAGTTGAATCAGTAGGCCATGTTTTTCTGGTAACATCCATTCTTCTGTCTCCTAGAGTTTTACTTCCCCTTCTGGGTTCTGAGCTTTCCATCAAGCAGTAGCAGGTAGAGATCTCAAATATAGACTCTCTTTTAGCACAATATCTGGTTATGGGTCTTTACACTCACTGCCATATGCTGTTGGAAGAATCATCTCTATTGAAAAACATAGAAGACACAAATCTATAGTATACAGTATAAAATCAGTAGGAATAATTTTCATTGATTTTTTTCTAGTCCTGTTTGGTTTTATCCTGTTGCTAGGCTAGCTAGTCTCTTATTCATTGCCATCTTTGCAGTGTGAGGAACAGGCCCTCTCTGGTCATGTAGATTACAATTTAAATAAAGCATAAACATTGGCCACTCCCAGAAGTGATGTGCCACCATTGCTCCAGTACATCTTGCAAGCAAGACAGATTATGTAAGTCAAAGGTTTTGTGGCTGCTTTATTCTCTAACTTTCCCATATATATATATATATATATATGTATGTATGTATCACCCTGACCTTCAAAGTTTCATGGATCACTGTGAAAGAGCAGAAGAGCATAAATAAAACATGTAAGATATAGAGGGTATTAATGATTACAGTAAAAGAGCATATTCAGGACACAGCAGAACAGCTATACCTATGAACATGAACATAGTAATGCAACAGCTTGCATGATGATTAAACCCATACCTGGCCAAATCCAAGCAAAAATAAATGGGAGTTAGGCATGAAGTTTCTGACCATAACAAGAAACTATTATATTTCCTCAGCTTCTGGGAGAGGAAGAATCAGTATTTTTTTCTTAGAAGGGAACCCCTGATAAGCCAACCATACTCCAATGGAAAGCCAACACAATCTGAGTAACACAAAGTAGCCTTGGAGGAGAGGAAAAGAAATGTAAAGTTTGGTGGAAATGGAGGGAGAGATAAGAATCAGGGAAAGATTGAATATGATCAAAACAATTAAATGAAATGTTCAAAATCTAATGAACATATAGAGTCATAAAAGAAAATCAAACAAAAAGAACATACCATATTTTATTAATGTAACTAATAGAAATGCATACAGTAGATTTCAGGTCATGTTTATAAGCATTTTCAATAGCATCAGAGTTCATTTTATTTTCACTTTATAATCGTGTGTATACTAATTGTAAAGAGAAGTTTTCATTTCGTTTAAACAGATAGCTTTTCATCTAGCAAAAGAAATGCAGGATAATAATGTATTTCATTTAGTTTAAATGTTCCAGAATGTTGCATCAATTATATAACCTTAGTTTGCTTCTATAAACAAAAAAGCTAATTTTAAACGATTAATATTCAGACTCCCTAAGTGGATAAAAGAAAAATACAAACACAAATTTATGAACACACACAAGGAAAGGAAAATCAACAGTGAGTTGGCTGTAGACCAGAGTGGAATTAACAATGTAAAAGTTAATTATCTCTCCTTTTGAGAGAGCGAGAGAGAGAAAGAGAGAGAGAGAGTGAGAGAGAGAGAGAGAGAGAATTGTAAGAGGCACGATGCTCATGTTAAAGCCTCCCTCATATACTCATCATAGAGAAGAATCATGGTACGTCACTCACACAAAGTAATCACTTCCTAAATCTTATATATATATATGTATGTGTATATATACATATATGTATATGTATATAGATATATCAGTATAGTATATATACATATCTATATACATATACATATATACACACATATGTACACATATATTTGCATATATACATATACATATATATACATATATATACACATATATACATAACATATATATCCAATAGATCTCCCTCCATATACATGATCAAGATGAAAGTTTCTAAATGTTTTTACATGAAAACAGGTCTCAAACCAATAAATCCACTCATACCAAAGCTTTCTCAAATTTGTTATTTTAATTATGTTTCTATTGAAATGTATCAAAGTATTCAAATGAGTCAGGAAACACACAAGCATACAATAGGGAATGAGATTTTTGAAAGATTTATAACAAATATTTACCTATTGCATTCTAGTTGTAGCAAATAAAAAAATGAAAGTATCTTTTCCCTACAAATGCAACAAATCTTTGGACTATTATTTTAGCTTTAAAGCCCTAAGCAGAAAAAAAACAAGTAGTTTTCTTCTTATGGTAAATATGGAGATGGTGATTATGATGACTATGATACAAAGGATGATGCTGCACTCTGGAATGCCCACCCAGGCACACCAACCCCAACCCACCCTCTACCCACACCTAAGAACTGAGACATCTGAAAACTTGCCCAGCATCTCAGACAAAAGAGCTATATTATAGGAGATAACAGGTTTTCAGAAAGTCTAAATTTTATCCACACTTGTAAGCTCCTGGTGTTTGCAGGGAAAATGATCAAGTGAAATCTTTGTTTAATCCTAAAGTATTTACGTGGGCCAGTGAGATGGCTTACAGGACAAAGCATTCATTTCCAAGTAAGCAGCAACAAGTGTCAAATTCAAGACCTCAAATGATGGAGGGAACTGACTCCAGAATTTGTCTTCTGACTACCACATGCATGCAATTACATACATACACATATGAAATAAATGTAAAATGCTATAAACAGTTACCCACACTTTGGTGTGTAAATAGCCTAAAATAGTCAATGAAGTCTGTCTCAACAACTTTCAAGAAGTACCATAGATACATTTCCTGAAAAAGCAGATCATGTGTTTTCATTGTCTTGGAGGTTCCAAATCAAGATCCAAGGGCTGGTGGATTTATTTTCTGATAACGTCTTTTTGAAGTAGAGTCACCTTCTTTGGGTTCTGTTTTCATGTAGACAATGTGAGGCAGCAAAACCCTCTTCTTTATCTAAGCTCATCATTGTTTGAACTCTTATCAACTGATTTCACTTAACCTATCTTCATCCAAAGGACATCATATACGATGCATCATTTGAAAGTGGGGGCTTTAGCATACAAACTCTGTAAGACACAAAACCATTTCTTCATAACCATAGGATTACAAAGGAACCAGTAATGCATGGATTCCAAAGATTTAGAGATGTTTCACCAAGTTTTAACTGTGTTCTAAGACCTTTACAGTCATAAAAATTTCATAAGCTATTTGGAGGTTGAGACTTTTTAAATGGTAGAGTAGACAATAAAATAAGACCTGGGGTATTGTATCATTTGGTTTATTTAAGAAAAACAATAAGGAATGGAGAGATGGAGAAGTGGTTAAAAGAACCAGCTGCTCTTTCAGAGGTCCTGAATTCAGTTCCCAGAAACCACATAGTAAGTTACAACCATTTATAATGAGTTCTGATGCCCTCTTCTGGGATCCACGTATATACATGCAGATAGAGCAGTCATATGCATAAAATAAATAAACCTTAAAAAAAAGAATAGGAGCCTGAGAGATAACTCAATGGTTAAGAGCACTGACTATTCCCAAGGTTCTGAGTTCAATTCCTAGAAATCACAGGATGGCCTACAACCATCTGTAATAGGCTCCCTTCTCCTCTTCTTGTGTGTAGGAAAACAGCAACAGTGTACTCATATAGATAAAATAAATAAATACTTTTTAAAAAGAATAACAATGAGGTAGGGAAAGACTAAAGACATGGAACTTAAAAGCACTTAAGGAAACTACCTCATTGCTCCCTGTCTTCTATCTTGCTGTTGTCCTTTACATCTTCAATGTTTTTCTTTTCCTTTTTCTTCCTTTATTTTTATTTGATTTCTTGGAGATTTTAAAAATTGTTTTTAGGTTTATAAGTATTTTGCCTGCATACATGAATATATACAACATGCATGCTGCTACCCACTCAAGTTAGAATACAGTATTAAATTTCTTGATCTTGGAATTACAGATGGTTTTAAAACTCCACATGGGCACTTGGAAATGAAGTTTAGCCATGTACAGGAGCCATCAATGCTATTGGCCACTAGGCCAACTCTCCAGTCCCCATAGTTGGCATCTTTTAAGTGAAGAAAATAAAAAAAAAGAATGCCTTATAATTTCCCTCTATAAACAACAATATGATGGATATGATAGAACTATTTAAATATTACTGCCTTAAAGAACTAAAGAAGATTTCTTTCAGGAATTATAGATGGAAGATAGAAAAAGAATGGTGGGTGAGGAATGGGTTGATGAGGAACTAAGTACAGTAAAGTCTTACTTGGGAAACAACCTTTATAAATTACAAAAATTGAAAACAAATGATTGAATTAAAAAGAAACCCAGATAAATCATAAAATAGATGGTTAAATTGTGAATACTGAAGACATGAATGTATATTAAATAATGAAGAACTTATTTTTGTAGTCACAAATGAGATTATAAAGAAAAATCAGTCTTAACATACACCACAAAGTACATTGTACTTGTTGTCATTATACAACAGGCTTTATTAAAGACAAAATTAGCTGGCATATATGCTAAAATATCAGAGTATTGTTAATTTTAAGATAAAAGAGTTAAGTGGACTTATGCCTACAAATCTTTTAAATATCTACTACCAGCATTTTTCATGCTAAATGCCAACAATCCATGATTCTCTACATAATATCTTTTGATGGCAAGTAGTCTATAATTTTCTTGTTATAGGTTATTTATTAACTTTAGACAAAAGGAATGAATGTAAAGTGGCTTTTAACTCTCACCTAGAGGGTGTTCTTGTAAAGCATCTTTGCATTATTAATGATATTTTAACAAATATAATGTGATATGATAAGCTTCAGCTTGTATATAACATACTGTTAAGTGAAATATTTAAAGTCTTTTTAGATATTTATTCTCTAATGATAATGGTTTTGTTTTCCAGTACTTTATTCATAATTATGTAATTCAAAGATATTATAAATAGTGAGTATCTTATTCTCTAAGCTCATGTTACAAAATAAAATAAAGGTTATGATAACAAAAATCAATTTGCAACTCTAAATGTCATATTTCCAGCAGAGCTGGAATGCATAATATTTAGGTAAATAATGTCTCCATTTTAATACAATCACCATTACACAAAGTGACTGGCTTTTATAAATGCTATATATTTATAAATGCTATATATTTCTATCTTTGATTCAGTTTGCCTTCTGTAATACTACAATACGCATAGGTGGTTAGCACTTAAAGACTCAAGTATACATTTAGTTTCATATAATTAATTGTTGGTGATTAAAAAAAGCTTGATGAGTTTCTTATCTCAGAATTTCAGACTAATATTCTTTATGTATTGATGCTTATTCCATTTTAAGAAGATGTTGTAAAAAAAAAAACTTTTCTGTATAAACAAAAGTGTTATCTCCAAAATTAAAATAGAACATAGAAATAGTAACAAAATACCACTAAAGTTCTCAAATGTACCTACACCATTTCTCAATGGAAACACACACAAAGCAACCCCATTAGTAAAACATGTTATTCCTCATTATCTGTAGAGATAATAAAGACTTAAGGGGTTAAGTGATCTATTCTGTGTATAGCAATTTGGCACTTACAAAATCTACATATAATTAGACTGTATCTATTAATAATCACAGAATAGCCTACTGCAGATACTATAAATGAATCAATAACTTTAGAGCCAATGGAATTATAGGATTATTTTTATTGGTCACATATTTTAATTGTGCATTAATTTCATACTTTTGTGTAAATTTAAATTGGCAATTAAGCCTCAAGAAATAATTAGACTGATGAAGTATATATACAACTATCAATGTAAAGTAGAAGATAAAGAAATAATAGTATACTCTTAAATGATTAATAGTGGAATAAAATAATGTAGAAAGCATGGCTATCAGAGTCCATTGGGTGACTTGCGTATACTCTGGTTATGTTCACTTCACAGGCCAGAAATATGTCTGTGGACAAGTGACTTAATACTCAATGAAACAGCACATTAATGTTTTGTCCATGTTAGCATTGACAGTGTAATAAAGAAACCTGTGCTTCTGTTGGGTGGTCATCTGATACATAGTGCATATAAATATATACCACAAATTGTAATTGATAATTATTATACTCCTTATTTATGTTTTTGTATATAATACTGAAATGCTAGTATATATGTACACAGTACAGTTTTTGCGTCTTTTGATTTCCTCAATGGACTATGTTAAATAATTGACATATTTCACCGAACTTTGTGTAAGCATGTTTTGATCCTGACAAATTATGTGTGGTGGTTTGAATAAGAATAGTCCTCCAAAGACAGTGCAGTTCCTCATGTGGTGGAGAACCCCAACCATAAAATTATTTCCATTGCTACTTCATGACTTTTTGGAGATAGACGTTTGCCACAGAGGTCACTATCCACAGACTGAGAACTGTGCTGTAGGCTTTTAATCACAGGGAGTATAGGGATTTAAAATATTTAGAAGGCATAGCCTTGCTTGAGGAAGTAGAGGTTGTATTTGAGGATCTGGAGGTGGTATCTGAGGTTTTAAAGGCCTGGTCAAGCCTGTCATTCTCTCCTTCTCCCTTCTCCTCCCCTCTCCTATCCCTGTCCCTCCCTCCCCCTTGTCTCAGCCTGTAGACCAAGATATAGCTCCCAGTTACTGCTCTTGTGCCATTGTTACTGTCATAGTCCCAGCCATGATGATAATGGGCCATGTTTATGAAACTAAAATGAAGCCCCAATTAAGGGCTTGGTGAGAGTTGTATCAACATGTTTTATATTATCCATGGCCACTGTAAATGATGCTGTTTCCTGATTTCTTTTTCAGTCAGTTTATCATTGGCATAAAGGTGGACTACTGATTTCTTTGAGCTAACTTTATATCCAGTTACTTTGCTGAAAGTGTTTATCAATGGTAGGAGTTCTCTGGTAGAATTTTTGGGGCCACTTATGTATATTATTATACCATCTGTGGATAATGATGCTTTAACTTTTATCTTTCCAATTTATATCACCTTAATCTCCTTATTTGTCTTACTGCCCAAGCTAGGAATTCAAATACTATTTTGAAGATATAGGGAGAGTGTGGGCAGCCTTGTATTGTTCCTTATATTAGTGTAATTGCTTTAAGTTTCTCTCCATTTAATTTGATACTAGCTACCAACTTTCTGTATCTTTTCTTTATTGTGTTTAGGTACAGGTCTTTTATTCATGATATCTCTAAGACTTTTAACATAAATGGTGTTCGATTTTGTCAAAGCCATTTTCAGCATCTAATGAAATGATCATGTGTTTTTTCTTTCAATTTGTTTAAATGGTGGATTCCATTTATACATTTTGATATATTGATCCAGCCCACCATCCTGAAATGAAGCCTATTTATTTATGATGGATGATACCTTTGATGGGTTTTGGATTTGGTTTGCAAGCACTTTGTTGAATTTTTTGGATCAATGTTCACAAGGAAATAGGTCTGAACTTCTCTTGCTTTGTTGAATCTTTATGTGGTTTAGGTATCAAGATGACTGGAGTCTCAGAGAATGAGTTTGCCAATTTTACTTCTGTTTTTGTTTTAGTGGAGTAGTTTGAGGAATGTTGGTATTAAGTCTTCTTTGAATTTCTAGTCGAATTCTGTACTGAAACCATCTGGCCCAGGACTTTTTTTGTTTGGAAAACTATTATTGATGGCTTCTAGTTCCTTAGGGGTTATAGGAGTACATAGTTTACATGATCTTGTTTTGGTTTGGTTTGGTATCTGTCTAGAAAAAATCATTTCACTTAAGTTTTCCAATTATGTGGAGTACAGGCTTTTGAAGTAAGATCTAGTATTTCTTTTAATTTCTATAGTGTCCATTGTTATGTCTCCATTTTCATTTCTGGTTTTGTTAATTTGGGTGCTGTCTCTCTGCCTTCTAATCAGTTTGCCTAAGGATTTGTACATTTTCTCAAATTTGTTGATTTTCTCAAAGAACCAGCTTTTGGTTTTGTTTTGTATTGTTCTCTTCACTCCTAAGTGATTGATTTCAGCACTGAATTTGATTATTTCCTGCAGTCTGTGCCTCTTGGTATAGTTGTATATCTTTTTCTATAGTTTTCAAATGTACTTTTAAATCATTAGTATGAGAACTCTCTAATTTCTTTATGAGGGCACTTAGATCTATGGACATTTTTTCTTAGCACTGTTTTCATTATGTCTCATATATTTGACTATATTATACCCTCTAATTTCTTTATAAAAGTACTTATCCTATGAACATTACTCTTATCACTGCTTTCATTGTGCCCCAGAAGTTTGACTATGTTGTGCTCATATTTTCATTAAATTCTAAAAAGTCTCTAATTTCTTTCTTTCTTTATTCCATGACCCACTGGTTATTGAGTAGAGAGCTGTTCAGTTTCCATGTATATGTAGGCTTTCTACTGTTTCAGTTGTTGAAGTCCAGCTTTAATTCATGGTGGTCTGATAGAATACAAGGAGTTATTTCAATTTTCTTGCCTTTGTGACTAAGTAAATGATTAATTTTGGAAAAGGTTCCATGAGTTGGTGAGGAGAGGTTATAATTTTTGTTTTAGGGTGAAATATTCTGTTGATATCTGTTAAGGCAGTTTGATTCATAACCACTGTTAACTTTATCATTTCTCCTGTTAGTTTCTGTCTTGATGACCTATCAACTGTTGAGAGTGGAATGGTGAAGTCTTCTTTGGTTAAGGTGTGGGTTTCAATGTATGTTTTAAGCTTTAGTAATGTTTCTTTGACCAGCATGAGTGCTCTTTTATTTGGGACATATATGTTCAGAATTGAGAGGTCATATTTGTGGATTTTTCCTCTGCTGAGTATGAAGTGTCCTTCCTCATCTCTTCTTATTAATTTTGGTTGAAGCTCTACTTTATTAGATTTTAGAATTGCTATTTCAGATTGCATCTTGGGTCCATTTGCTTAGAAAAGCTTTTTCCTGCCTTTTACTCTGAGATAATTTGTATCTTTATTGTTAGATTTCTTTCTTATATGAAGTACAATGGTGGATCCCGTTAAAGCTTTCCTTTGTTGGCCTGTCCCCATCCCTTTTTTGTGGATTGAATCCATTAATGTTGAGATATATTAAGGACAAATGATTGTTAATTCCTGTTATTTTGATAGTGGTGGTAGTTCTGTGTGTGTGTCAGTGTATGTGTTTCTCTTCTTTTGGTTTTGCTGGTGTAAAACTTCTTGTATTTTCATTGGTAAACCTCCTTATGTTGGGAGTTTCCTTCTAGTATCCTCTGTAAATCTGGTTTATTGAAAAGATATTATTAAAATTTGGTTTTGTCATAGAATACCTTGGTTTATTTGTCTATAGTGATTGAAAGATTAGCTGGGTATAGAATTCTAGGCTATCATCTGGGATCTCTTTAAAGACCCAAAGACATCTTTCCAGACCCTTCTAGCTCTTAAAGTCTGTTATAATTCTCAAAGGTTTACCTTTATCTGTTACTTGACATTTATCCTTTGTGGCTTTTAATATTCTTTCCTTATTCTGTACTTTTAGTGTTTTGATTATGCAGAGGAAGGATTTTCATTTTTGGTCCACTTTATTAGGTGTTCTGTAAGCTTTTTGTATGTTTCTAGGCACTTCTCTCCTTAAGTTGAGGAAATTCTCTTCTATGATTTTGTTGAAGATATTTTCTAGGCCTTCAAGTTGGGGTCTTCTCCTCCTTCTATTACTATTGTTCCTAGGTTCATTTTTTATAGTATTCTAAATTTCCTGGAAGTTCTGTGTTATATACTTTTTATCTTCAGTAGTTTCTGACTGGTGTTTTAATTTTTTCTCTCTTCTCTTCTCTGCCTTTCATCTTTTGTATTCTCATGGTAATGCTTGTATCTACATTTCCTGTTCTCTTTCCCAGGCTTTCCAACTCCAGAATTAACTCAGTTTAATGTCTTCTTTATTCTTCTATTTCCTTGTTCATGTCTTGAACAGTTTTATTCATTTCTTTCACTAGTTTGATTGTATTTCCCATTATTTCCTCATATTAATCCATTTCCTATTTAAGGGGTTCTATATATTTGATGGTATTTTCATGTATTTATTTAAGAGATTTATTTATTTCCTCTCTAAAGGCCTCAATTATCCCAGGGAAAATGAGTGCAGAGTAGGCTGGGGAGAGCTTGCTGCTGGTGAGTTTGCCCAGAATGACAGGTAGGCAGGGAATTGGGGTACGGGTCTCATCTAGTATTTGCTGATGTCTGAATATGTCTGGGATTGTGGTTAGATGCATGGACCAGACTTTGGAGTGCAGATGGGACAGGGCAGACTATAAGGTGGCCAGGCTTCCTGGGGACTAAGTAGGCTGGGGTTTGGGCTGTCTACTATAGTTTTAATTTGATATTTACAGCACAAAACAATTAAAAGAATTTACTAAATAAATATAAGATTTATCTAACCGAATATCATTTGTGTTTAGTGACTCTTTTATTGCTATTAAATCACCATAATGAAGAAACAGGATGCAGACAGGCATGACTCTGGAGCTGTAGGTGAGATATCTCCACATGGATCAGCAGGTAGCAGATAGAGATAGGGAAAAAAAGTCAGGACCTGGAATGGTCTTTAGAAATCTTAAAGCTCACCCCAGACACACCCCCTAGTATAAGGACATACCAGCTCCAAAAAGGCCATACTACCTAATATTTCCCAAACAGTTCTACTCTCTGGGGACTAAGTGTGCAAATAGAAGACCCTTTGGGCACCATACTTATTCAAGCCACCATACCATATGTCCTCCAGTTCAAATCACCAAGCCATAACTTTAAATTCCTATAAGGAATAGAGACGGAGATAGGATATGGAGAACAAACAACAGTAGAGGGAAAAATTGATAAAATGCTATTTATAAAATGTTAGAAGCTCTATTTTCAAAATAGATAAAAATAATGCTATAATTTAAATGAATGTCCTTTTAAGTCCATAATACTCACACTTAAAGGTGAAATGTTTTATATTAAAATTAGATTTATTCATTGGTATTCAGCTTATTAATAAAAGCTAATTGTACCTACAAAAGCATTTCATATTATCTTCAATGAGGTTATTTAATTTTCAAATTTTCATTAATTATATTTGATTTTAATATACTTTAAAGAAAATAGTGGGTTCCATTAACCATCAAGGATTAAGAATGACCTTTCTTGCAGATAAAATATAACAGATTAATATTTCACGTATTTGTGTTCAAGGACTGAATACCAAAGGTTATAATACTATTATTCTATACTCATACTTTAAAAAGTAATAAGCCTTGTGAATTTGGGGTTTTAAAGAGCTAAACTTTGTAATCACCTTTCATAATAAAGTAAATTTGAAGCTAACTGCACCAGCTTTCACTGGATTATTCTATGCGCTTACAAAGCTCTGGTGGTTCAGAGAATCTAATCTAAGAAAGATACATTACCATTATGCAAAAGATATTTTCTGTAAAACTGGATCATAAAATTAATGAATATATGCAAATATAGAAACAATTTGTGTATTAAAATGTCATATATTATATTAAATGACAATAACCAAATATCTGAATCAAAATGCAACTGGAGCAATCATTCTATACTTCCCAATAAGCATCCTTAGTATCTATGCTGATATGTCAAGTTTATCATATATTACCCTCTTTTGAATAATTTCTTTCCAAGTATTTTCCCAAAATTGATATATTATTTATTATAAATATTTGCATGATAGTTTTGGTTTTGTTAAATATGTTACATGTATATGTTATAGATATACATTATGTGATATATAAATGGGAAATTTCAAGTCCTTTACTTAGTAGTGCTTCTAATTTCAACTTTTTATGTGAATAATCTCCATAAACTATAGAAGTAGTAGAAAATGTGATGAATCAATCAAAAATATTGACCTAAAATAAATGTAAATTTCTCCATTCCCAGTTTCCCCTCCAAAAAACAAAGAAACAAACAAAAACAACAAAAACAAACCCCTGTTGCCTCCCCCCTCCCCATGCCTGCCACCCTACCCTCTCCCACTTATTGGCCCTGGCATTCCCCTACACTGGGGCACAGAACTTTCACAGGGCCAGTGCATTCCTTCTTAAAAGGGGGAATTGGCAAATTCTTAAACAAGGACAATATGCAGTGAGATCTTTTATCAAAATACTCCAGGAATTGCTGACATCATTCCACTCTAAAATCCTCTGAGCCACACCTTCATTGTCAAGGTTTATTTTTTTCTCTACCCTACTAGTAAGACACTTTTCTGATTACAGCATCCAGCCACTTTTTTTCTTCTTTTCTTTCTTTTTCTTTCTTTTCTTTCTTTTTTCCTTTTAAAATACTTGCAGAATTTCCAGCTTTATTGACATATAACTGACCTGATAAAGTGCACATTCTTAAGCTCTACAGTCTCGCAAGTTTTGGTATAGATATATATAACACAGCTATTGATGCAATGAAGTTAGTGAGCATACATAGCAAGCTGAACATTTCGACTTACCTTTGTGAAATCCTTCCCCTTGCATTCCCCTGTGCATCCCTTCCCCCCACCCCCATGAGAGCATGCATGCTTATCATTGTAAATCAGCAGGGATTTCCCAAGGCTTCTGTAAGAAGGGAGCACACAGGAGCATGTTCTCTGCCTTTCCTGGCTCTCGCTTTCCCCATAGCTATTTTGAAACTCACTGGTCCTGTTGCTTGTCTCAGCCTGCCACTCTGTTCTCCTTACTGATTGTGATGTTTCCTTCTGAATATCTATAGGAACTTACAGTGCTAAAAATTTTCCCCTGACATGGCTCTTCTGTATCTTCCTCCTTTCTTTTCAGTGGCAGGATTGGAAGGAGAATGATCGACTTTAATGATCTCAACAAATCCGTTTTTGGCATCCTTGACTTTTCTTGATTGTTTTTCTGTTCTGTTTTTTTGTTTGTTTGTTTGTTTTTTTCTGCACTGATGCTATTTCCTCTCTCCTAACTTTTCTTTTTATTTTTTTCATTTTCTTTATTTACATTTTTCTTACTTTCTTAGGTGGTGGCCAATACTCCTCCTCTGCATCTGCTGTTTACCTTCTCTTCCAGGCAGTCATTGCTGTGAACCCTTCTTCATTGCATCTTGCCATGGGTCTTATTTTATTTTTATTTTATTGATTTTATTCATATTAATTTGACTACTGCCACATGACATTCTTTACAATTATTAGATGGAGAATTCCTTGTCTACTTTGTCCTATCAAATGTCAGTTTTGAGATCTGGGAGAAGTGTTCATAGCAGTCAGAATGGCTAAGATCAAAAACTCAGGTGAGAGCAGATGCTGGCAAGGTTGTGGAGAAAGAAAAACACTCCTTCATTGCTGGTGGGATTGCAAGCTGGTCCAACCACTCTGGAAATTAGTTTGGCAGTTCCTTAGGAAATTGGACATAGTACTACCAGAGGACCCAGCTATACCACTCCTGGGCATAAACTCAGAAGATGTTCCAACATGTAATAAGGACACATGCTCCACCATGTTCATAGCAGCCTTATTTATAATAGCCAGAAACTGGAAACAACCCAGATGTCCCTCAACAGAGGAATGGATACAGAAATTGTGGTACATCTACACAATGGAGTACTACTCAGCTATTAAAAACAATGAATGTATGAAATTCTTGTGGAAATGGATGGATCTGGAGAATATTATTCTGAATGAGGTAACCCAATCACAAAAGAACACACATGTTATGCACTCACTGATAAGTGGATATTAACCCAAAAGCTTGGAATACCCATGATACAATCCACAAACCACAAGAAACTCAAAAGAGAAGAAGACTAATCTGTGGATACTTCGATCCTTCTTTGAAGGCGGAACAAAATACCCATGGAAGATGTTGCAGAGACGAAGCATGGAGCAAAGGCTGAAGGAAGGACAATCCAGAGACTGCCACACCTGGGAATCCTTCCCACTTTCAATCATCAAACCCAGACACTATTGTGGATGCCAGCAAGTGCTGGCTGACAGGAGCCTGAGATAGCTGAGAGGTTCTGACAGTACCTGACTAATACAGAAGTAGAGGCCCATAGCCATCCATTGGACTGAGCACAGGGTCCCTAATAAAGGAGCTAAAGAAAGGACCCAAGGAGCTGAAGGGATTGCAGCCCCTTAGGATGAACAACAATATGAACTAACTATTACCCTCATAGCTCCCAGGAACTAAACCACCAACAAAAGAGTACACATGGTGGGACTAATGGCTCCAGCTGGGTATGTATCAGCGGATGGCCTAACTGGTCATCAATGAGAGGAGAGGCCCTTAGTCCTGTGCAGGTTCTATGCCCCAGTGTGGGGAATGCCAGGGTCAGAAAGTGGTACAAGGTGTGTTGGTGAACAGGGGGAGGAGGGAGGGAAACAGGGAAAGGGTATATCATTCAAAATATAAAGAAAATATCTAACTAAAGAAAAACAAAATGTTACAGAAAAATAAAGGAGTTAATCTACCTAATACTATAATAAACATACAGATTTTAATCTCAGAGCTTTGAAATAGGAGGAGGGAACTTGAAAATTCTACGGCAGATACAAGAATCTTGAATCATAGCCAGATACTTTAACGTTCTTTTTTCAACAACAGTTAGAATTAGATAGAAATCCAGCCACTTTCTAATCCAAAATTCCAACGTCTTTCTAATTCTTCAAAATAACAACATAGTTAGAATCTTCACAAAAGTCGAAGCTATGTTATGTGTGTGCCTCTGCATGTATCTATGTCTATATGTAACTTCCTTATTGGTTACATTTCTGATTCTGTGACAAAATATCAAAATCTTGGCAACTTATAGAATATAGAGTTTATTTTAGTTTATGGTTCTACACGGTAAAAGTTCATCTTGGTAGGGAAGCGAGGTAGCCAACAGCAGTTATGGTGGCTGGAACAGGACCCTGAGAACTCACCTCTTTTCTCATAAGCACAAGGGAGAGGAAAAAAATTAAAAGAGCTAAGGAGTACTCCCACTGACATACTTCCTCCTAAAACGCTCCATAATTGTAAACTCCCCAAATAGTGCAACCAACTTGAAACCAAATAATTAAATTCATGAGACAATAGAGAACACTTATACTTCAAATGACTAAAATCGTTAAATATATCAGCACACCCATAGTAAAATGCCTAAGTCTGGGAAAGGGAAAGCTAGGAAGAACATAACCACGATTTTAGAAATATATTGTAAAGCTGGATTATAAAAGCAGTGAATATAGGTAGTAGTGTGAGCAGTTATGTGAGTAAATATTTGAGAGAAAAGAGATGTCCCGATGCATAAAATGACTTTTGCCAAATATGATGACCTATGTGTTAGAAGGAGAGAACTTGATTCCTGCAATTTATCAGTCTATGTCAACATACACACACATGCATGCACTACACACATATTATTGTACACATGCATATACGTACACAAAACACTATTTAATAACCATTTTCTGTTGGGTCTTAATATGAATGTCATTTCTAAGTTATGCTTTTATAACAACTACAAATATCATTTTATAATATCTTTGTAGTATTTTCTATATCTATGCTTCCTACGGAGAGCGAGTTTTATATTATCACTAACTTCTGATTAGTCTTTCTGCTGACTTGGTTATATTTTTACCTGACACAATCTCCAAAGTGCATGCATATTTTCATTCCAAAGATCTGCAAATCATTCCAAATGCTTTATTTCCTGGAGTTTGGATTAATGCAAGTATAAGTGGTAAGTTTTATCTCAATTGAATTAATCATTTAATCTTTCCCTGAGCAAGGGGCTTCATGCCTTTGTGTTTCTCTTTCCTCATCTACAAAACTGTTTAAGTATCTTTATTTCATTTTACCTTTAGTAGCATGCATATTTCCAATCATTCATAAAAGAAAATAAACAATAACAAGAAAAGATAATCTGTCAGAACCATTTTAATACCATCTTAATATATTTTTTAATATCAGAAAAAGTTTCTGGTTTTGATGCTTTACGTCCTATGGCTACTTTTACCAATTTCCATCCTTCAACAATACACATTGTAGGAAGTGCTGGAAGGGGGAAATAAAAACAATTTATACACAACTGTTTTAGAGATTGTCTTCTTGCTATTTTGCCTATTGTATTTCTTATAGCACTATACTCTTAATACTTGCACTAAATCCAAACATCCATAGTCTGACACCTCCACATGTCCTTCCAGTTGAATTTTTCACATGCGGGCTACTAGCAACAATTGCTAACTACATAAAGATGGCTTCATTAACACCTCAGAGACAGATGTCACTTATAATAGTTTTGAGAATCTCAAGGGTTAGGGAAGGATATCTACTACACAGTAAAGCATATGAGTTGCTGGACAAATATTTTTATCTTTAATGTATATAATTGTATAGTTAGTTACCTTGTCTTTCATAGTTCTTTTATACAATAAGAATATAATTTCAACTTAGATTCCTAGTGTTTTACTTTCTTTTAAAAACTGATGTAATGCCTCGTGTTCTATTTGAAATCTGAGTGTAATTTTGTCCTTACATTTTTGTTTTATCATGATGCATTGAGATGAAATATTTTTTATTAGTTCCTTGAGAATTTCATACAATAAGTTTTCTTCTTATTCAGCCCTTCGCCACAACTTCTTTCATATCTAACCCCTTCTCCTTATAAATTCTATTTTAAAAATAAAAAAAAATAGAGCATGGGTGAGCAGAAGACCACTCTCCTGATCTTCATAGCACTAGTGGTTATTTATTCCAAACTGACTGTTGCCATAACTTTCAATGTTCTCAAACACCAAAGGCCTATTAAAATCTAAATGAAAATCTAATATTATAGGAGCATGACATAATACATACATAAACATGTTATATACTTTTCTGTTGCTTCAGTAAAACACTATTGCCACAAGCAACATATATAAGAAAGCATTTTTTTGGCTTTCATTTAGAGAAGGATAAAAGAACACATGGTAGAGAGGCATGGCAGTATGTAGTAGACATGCTGACAGGAATAGAAAACTAACAAATGACATCTTCTATCTACAAATATGAAGAAGAAAGAGAAATCTAGAATTATGGAGAGGTGAGGACATCTAAAAACATAGTACTTCCTTCAATAAGGCTCTACCTCCTCAACGAAGATCATCACAAACTGGATATAAGAGTTCAAACAACGAAGCCTATGGGGTTATTCTCATTCAAACCATCACATTGTAAATATATAAGAGGTTTGATAGGGTAAAACTATTTTCTTAATTGGTGATCTATTACTGTGAAATGACACCATGTCCACTTCACCTCATACACAGGAAAGTATTTAATTGAGGCTTGCTTACAATTTCAGATGTTTAGTCCATTATAAACATGGCAGAATCATGAGAACATACAGGGAGACAGAGTAGATGAGAGTTCTACATCTAGAGTGGTAGGCAGCCAGAAGAAATGTTGAATTTGGTATGGGCTTTAGAAATTTCAAAGCCACTCCCAGTGACACAATTCCTTCAATAATACCACATATCCTAATCCATCTCATGAAGACCCACTCCCTAATGACCAATTATTCAAATATATGAGCCTATGAGGTCCTTTACTATTCTTAGGCTCCCTGGACCCTACAGGCTTATGACCCTACAGGCTTATGGGATAGTACATTAAGTCGAGTTATAAAAGTCCACATAATCTGTAGTAATCTCAACACTATTGAAAAGCCTAAAGTCTCTTCTCTTAAGCTTTTAAGAGCTTCCTGGAAGCTCTTAAGTATAATCCCATGTAAAAATCAAAATTCAAAAGCACATCACATGCTTTCACTATATAATAGCATATAATAAAACTTAATATTACAAAGGAAGGAATGGAAGAAGAATGAAGAAGTACTGGACCAAAGCAAAGTCAAAAAACAAGTAGGCCAACTCCAAAATCTACATCTCCATATTTGGTGTTAAAGGGCCATTCATATCTGCAACCAGTTTCAGCTTTGTTGACTACAAAACACTTCGATCTCTTAGGCTAGTTACACAACTGGTCTACAGCTTTCCTTGGCAGCTTTCACCTGGCTCTGGCATCTCCATCATCATAGGGTTTCTAAAAAAATCCAGGCTTCATGTTCACAGATTCACTAAATGGCCTCTCTGGGCCTCCAGTCAGGGACTCCCCCTGACACACACATGGCCTCAGTGGTTTTCCTTTTCTATAGAGGGAGATTCAACAACCTCTTTCTTGTATCCTTTAATCTAAACCCCAAACCAAGTCAATAAAGCTGCAAAGTTCTACTGCTTGACAAGCCTGGGATTTGGCTTCTTTATTCAAATATTTTCATCAACTTTCTGTTTCATAATGGTTCCTTTGCTAGTTAAGCTTTTCTTTAATTATTTCCTACTATTTGGAAGCTTATCTATGTTACAAGTTGCCCTGAGCTCATCACTCTTTTTATCCCATTTAGTATCAGACATTACTTTAAATCGTTAATCTTCTTGAACACAAGATTTTCCTCCATTATAATTCTTGGTACTCCTTTTCTCTTCAAAATGTATTGTTTTTCGTTACTCGCCTGCTACTTTTCAATATATATCTGAATAAGAGTGGTCATTAATAACATGGCACAGTCTATATTAGGCTTTCTTGACATCTCCTTTGCCAATGCTATTAATCAAACACTCTTCAGTTTAGCATTAGGCAGATTTTGTTTTTGGACACAAGCAAAAAACAAAACAATAACCAAAAAAAAAAAAAAACCACCACATTCTTCACCAAAATTACCACAAGTACTATTTTTCAGCCACTTACTAATATTCTTCTCCTCTGAAACCTCTTTAGGAGTGCCATAAAATCTAAATTGTGCTTAGCATCACCATTTTTTTTGTGTTACTGCAAGTATGGGTCATTTAACCTAGCTTAAAGTGTTCAACCACTTTCATAATCCAAAGTCCATATTTCAATAATAAGAGTCATGATTAGGTCTATCACAGCAATACAACATTTCTGATACCAACTTCTATCTTAGTTAGTCTTACATTTCTATGAAGAGACACCATGATCATGGCCAACAACTATAAAAGAAAATATTTAATTGGGGCTTGCTTACAGTTTCAGATGTATAATCCATTACCAGCAGACAAGATAGCTGAGATTTCTACAGCCAAAATTGCAGGCATCAGGAAAAGGCATCTCTTAATCAATCTCACTCAAGTAACACCATTACTTAATGACCAAACATTTAAATATATGAGTCTATTTTGGCTATTCAGGCTCAAAACACCACACCATACCTACATTTGGTGAAAATGAAGAAACCAGAAACTATTCATTTTCAAATACAAAGCCAAATTTCATGAATAGAACGTCTATTAGAAGATATTGGCCAGAGTGTTCTCCTAGAACCCTAAACATATAGCTACAGTCACTGTCCTTGGTTAACCAAATTTGACATTATGACTATTGCTGAAGATACAATAAAATTGAGTCATAAAACATGCAGAGGTCTCTGGAGAGTGATGGCCCATGCTTTTAATCCCAGCACTGGGGAGGCAGAAGCAGGCAGATTTCTGAGTTTGAGGCCAGTCTGGTCTAAAGAGTGAGATCTAGGACAGCCAGGGCTACACAGAGAAACCCTGCCTCGAAAAACAAATACAAAAAAAATAACAACAACAAAAGAAAAAATTCAAAGAAAAAACAAACAAACAACAAAACATGCAGAGGTCTATCTGATGCCTACTTAATGCTTTACCCCTAATAGCCATCTTATGTAGTGTTAGAAGGTGCTATGCACATTACTGGAGGTGGAAATAAATTATTCTTAATGTTTTAGATGAAGATTCTAAAGCAATATTTTCCATAACAAGTCTACAGTATTACTTTTTTGATTGATGTATTACCTCATTTCAAATCATTTCAGTTTTAAGGAGAGAGGAAGACTATATGGTGGTAGATTTCAAATGGAATTGCAGAAGTTTACATTTATAAGACCAGATACTGTATACTTAAAAAATATGGTTCATGGTATTAAAATATAAAAAAAAATTGAAGAAAAACTGTGTTAGAGATGAACTGAGAACTTTTCCTACTCTCTGGATGTTTTCATTTAAGAGGATGATAAGTGTACAAGGTATTTATTTGAAATATACAATACTCTTGGGGATGAAATGCTATCTTTTTTATGTGCCAAACACACAAAAATTAAACCTTAACACTACAAACAAAAGAATTTTTTTTCTGTTCGAGAGCATTAGAAGTTTGAGCTTTAGTATTAGAAAACATTGAGACTTTTCTCTTTGACCTGTCAATATAATCTTTCATATTCAATATATGTACTAGCTTAATAAGCACAATTTAAGAAAAAAACATGTAATTTTTGGTGTTTCTTTTCAAAGACTAAATTTATTTGCTTGAGTCAGTTTTATTGTCTTAGTATTGGAAGTTGTTTTTAAGTCAATGGTTCTTCTGTTATTTACAAAAATCCCAAACTAAACAAAACATTCATTTTTCTAGGAATTTCTAAGAGTAAAGACAAAACAAGAAATACCTTTTCCAAGTCATCACTAGCAGAGGTAAATGCTGGTATGAAAATGCAAGAATAAGAAACTTCTCTAAGGAGACAGAAAGGCCCCAAAGAGCTGTGCATGAGCTGCTGTGGGAAATCCTGACTCCATATTTGAAAATCACTTATATTGCCAATATTCCCTTGCTGAAAGTCTAGCATAGAAGTAATGAGAATCACTAGACCTGAAAGATAAAGCATCAGGTATGTTCATGTAACAGAAAAACCAAAAGTTTGGCAGTGTATAACATCTGGGACCTTCGAAGAGTTCTAGAGGAAGAAAAACACATACTATTAAAATAAATTGGTTCATATACAAGTTTTACAAAGTGAGAAGCAATTATAAATACAGTTTATTTAGTTCTATTCCTACCTCTCAGAAAGATCAACACAGATTCAAACAGAAAAGGAGATGTGTAGGAACTTTCAGAACAAGTGCTGGAATTTAAAAAAATGCACATAAGGATTGTGATGCCTTCTAGTAAGAACATTATTTCTCAGATATAGTTAGTGTACACATGCTCTTATGTCTAAGGAGAGACAAAAATGTTTAAAAAGCCTAATTTTTCTGTTTTCTAGACCCATATTAATTACTTGTTCTGAGTAGGTATAATCAGATAATATGTAGCACATCAGGACCATTCCAATAAACTGCTTGTTAAAGTTCAATTTATCTTGACTTGGAGATAAAATTAAGTCTCCTTTCCAAATTAGGACAAAAAAAGAAAGCTTCAGTTAAGATGACAAATGTCTATTGGTGAGCTTTAACTCCACAACATCCATATACCACTAGTATCTTTCTCCCTTATTCCCTTCTAATTTCTGAATGAGTACTACATGGCTTCATGTGAGACATAAATATCTGCCATAATGCCCAAGAAACAGAAATTTTTTATTGTTTATAAGAAATATTGACAATGTTATAAAGCTTAACTACTTGTAGCTCTCCTTCAATTTCAGGATGTGCATTTACATGCATGTTAGGTTTAGCATGACAAACATAGCTAATATATGTGTAGCATTTAGTAGCTTCCTCCACCTCACAAATTATGTTAGTGTTTTCATGTATACATATTGATATACAGTAGGAAGGATGGTTGATATGCATATTGAACAAGTATTCAATGTATTTGGCTATAAATTTTAGCTAGTGAAGTATAACATTGCTAATATGTTCTCAACTTTTCTATCAGAAGCAATAAACTTTTGAAATTTAATATAGATGTAAAACATTGAACATTTTATAAGTCTTTGCCCTTTATATGTTATTACGCATTGTATGAAAATATATATTAATAACACAGCAACAAATGTAACCTTCAAATTTTTCTCTTAACCTTGAATTTAGCACAACTATTTTTCTGTTCCAGAATTTTATTTTAATAAAATTAAAGATCTAATTCTTTATTGCTTCAGATGTCTTTCACTAAATATTTTTCATTTAAAAAATCTGTAAGCATTACGGTCTGAAGAACTATTTATTAATTGTCATTTTTTAAAGTACTTTATCCTTCTACAATATTTTCTTTACCCTACTTGAATGCCATAAATGGGATTTGTAGGGCTCTTAAGTGGCTTTCTTTTTGTTAACACTCATCCAAATTTGTAATATATATGTAGCAGTTTATGTTCTTTTGTATAAAGCACATATATAGAGACTTAGTACGTACTACAAGCTACATGATGACCTAAGTAATGACCAAAGGATTTCATTAGTTCTACATACTTCTATTATGTAATACAGATTTCATTTATTGTCCTTCTTGTATGAAACTAAACTAAACTAAACTAAACTAATAACAGCAACAAAGCATAAACTACAACCTTTCTGGAGAGACACAGAATTAGGAACAGACTTGTATTATCTGAGCTACATCAGGAAGGATCAATTCTTGGGTGACCTCTGGACTTTAGATTCTTAAATTTTCTCCTTTCTCTTTCCTTTAGTACAAAATTTAGTAGAAGCTCTTTGCTTCTGGTAACCCAACATATTAAACACTGTATTTCTTTCCTGTGCCCTTTGCTGACCTCTTTAAAAAGCATGTCTATTGGATTTTGCTCATCTAGTCTGCCTTATATTCCTTGATGGACTGTGTTGATAAGTAAAAAATGCATGCCCTAAAATATATTGCATACATTTTTAGTGTAAGGAGTTTATATAACCTTTCATAGTTCAAGTTTAATTTCCCTTATCAAAATAATCAATAATTTAAAACACCATTTATCTCCCAGGAAAGAATAAAAATTCATGTCTTTTTCAATATTGTGGCCTTACACAAAAATACTACTGACTTATTTATAGTGATCAGAAATAATTTGACTCACATTTTTGAAACTGAAATAATATACTGGCCCTGAAAATTTGGATTGATCCTTCTTTCTGCACTATGGAATAGTTGGTAAGAAATGTAATAAAAGAAAAGGAAAAGGAGCTGAAAGAAAGGAATAACAACAACAACAAAACTGAAGTCCTCTGAAAGGGAAACAATCCTGTATTTTATACCACTACTAGCCCACTTGGGAACAGAGCCTTCATACCCTAGCCATCTTGTAAAGGATCCATGTCTTAACACTCTCAACTGAATACTATGTTGCTAAACTGTGTCTTTGAAGACCAATTCAAACCAGAAGATTAGGCTTAGAAATATTTGCTTCGATGCTTTCCATGATGTCTTTTCTACTGTTTCCACTTAAAATAATATCAAATGATTAGTATTTTCCAAGCTTGCATATCAGTAAAATAGGCTCTTCTTATATAATTTGCTTGAAACATTTCAGAATATGCTCACATATTTCTGTGCAGTTCAGTTATTATAAAAGAACAAGAAGGTGATAGGAACCCAGAGTGGTAGGAGAATGACACATGAGTCAAACTCATACCTTGGGACATGGTGTCATTAAGAATTCTTATAAAAGCACTTTACTAATTTTATTTAACCTTTTTAGCCACTGCAATTTTGTGTGTGGCAAGGGAGCTTTCTCATGGCAGAGACAAGCAGGGCTGGTTCTTAGTTAATTTTACAAATTGCTTTCAAAAGGTCATCTATGTTTTTGTACCTTTTAAAATCTATATTCAGAAAAAGATTATTGCTGTCGATATTTTACTTAACTATAAGATGCAAATTTAAAATTCTTGTACGTGGTTTTCTCTGTGTTTTAGAAATCATTCTCCTTTCTTTCAACCTATACTTTCCTTATACACAGAATTCTCTAACTAAAAGAAATGGAAAATCTCCCAGAGCTACCACCCAAAGAGTACACATGGAGGGACCTATGGCAAAGAGTACACATGGATGGACCTATGGCAAAGAGTACACATGGATGGACCCATGGCAAAGAGTACACATGGATGGACCTATGGCAAAGAGTACACATGGATGGACCCATGGCAAAGAGTACATACACATGGATGGATCCATGGCTCCAGTCTCATATGGAGCAGAGAATGCCCTAGTTGGGCATCAATGGGAGGAGAGACCCTTGGTCCTGGGAAAGCTCATTGCCCCAGTAGGGAAATGCCAGGGCAGTGAGGCAGGAGTGGGTGGGTGGAAAAGGGAAGCAGGGGGGTTGCATAAGGGGTTCAGGGGGGCTAGACTGGGAAAGGAGATAACATTTGAAATGTAAATAAAGAAAATATACAATAAAAATACATTTTAAAAAAAAGAAAGGAAAGTTTTCTGACTTTTTTCTTGTCAGTGACTGTCTCACTGATAAATTGTAGCCATAGATCCAAACTCTGCAACAATAGAAAATGTTTGTGCTTTATGGCATTTTTGCCAAAGTTTAAAATGATGTTCTGAGGGCACCACTTAGTTAGAGAACATAAAAATAAGATCTGTATGCAAAAAGAGGGTTAGGCTTTTGAGGAAATTTATTGTGGAATGAAATTAAAAATAAGTAAAAAAAAAAATAGCTATCTTTGGAAAGAACCAGACCCAAAGAGTGAATGCAAATATTCTGGAGATATGACCAACATGGACTTTAATATATGATATGTGTTGAAAGAAAATATATTAATAGGAATGAAATATCTTTCATTTTTCTTGACTATTAATATATCCAATTCTTTAGAAAGGAAAGCTCACCCAATTTATAAGTAGCATGATTTAACCATGAAAATGCTATCTCTAGCATTCTTAGTAATGCAGAAATGCAAGATAATCATAATGGTAAGAAATTAAATCAATAATATAATTTCACATATTTTTAACAATAAAACAATTATTCTTTAAGCAAAAATGTGCCCACATTCAGAGTTTGCTTTCATTGTTTCTAATAAGTTGTTAATTCACTATTGATCATTATATTTCTTTGCCAGATCCAGTACTCTCAATTTCAATATTGAGCTAGCAATTAAAATTCTAATGTTTGGTTACTAAATTATGCTTTATCACCCTTAAATAATATGACAGTAACACAATATCAAAATAAGGATCGTTAATTTTCTTGGCACATGCCTTTACATTTATCCCAAGACCATAAGCCAGAAAAGACATTTGTCTATTTGTCATTTGTTAGACAATTATCTGTGATAAAGATTTGATTGGTAACTAAATTTTCCATATATCCCTTCTAGATATCATTCTTCTGCTCCACTCTAGCCAGTCATGTCCAGTGAGAAGTACATCCCTGTTTTGTGGTATACACCCTTAAGGACACTTTGGAGAATGCTTCAAAGTGTCTGTCATGATGGTATAGAATGAGACCAAGGATCATGGCTATCCATGTGAACTGGACTCTGAAAGGAATCTCAAAGTTTATGATATTTATAATCAGCAAGTTAAGCACTTTACTATTTCTACAATGGCAGAATACTAGAAGAACTGTGGACAAAGTCCCTTATGACTACAAAATAGTATAGTGAGGACCATTAATTCCCTGTGCACACATGTATCTGTGCCTTAGAACAGAAAACCAAAATGGAGTGACTATCAATGTCCATGACACTAGAAACATGGCTCTCTCTCCCCTTCTCTAATGAAAGATATTTTATGCATGAAGAAAGGGTAGGAAATTTTAGATTTCTTGGGATGGTATGCAACCAAACGTGTTTGGATAGAATACAAGAACAGAAGCACATTTGCAAATCTCCAGAGAGAGCTTCACTGTCAATAGCTTCCAAGGCATGTTTACTGTTTTCTAAATAATCAAACACTAGAAGCATTACAATACAACAAAATTCTATAGCATTTTCTCTTGGTGATTTCAATATCATTAATTAGTTTTCATGGTTTTCAGTTCATATACTTTTTATTACATTATATACATAATCCTCATAAAATAGAAGTTTTGGTTTTGGTTTTGCTTTTCAAATATCATCATTCTTGTGACCAGTAAGATTCCTCCACAGATAAAGACAGTTAAATAAATCTGGTTATTTGAACTCAAATTTCTGGCATATGTATATGTGAAAAAAAAAAGCCTTCCTATATTGTTCTCTAACCTCCAGAAGTGTACCGTGACATGCATAGCTAAATCTCTCTCTCTTTCTCTTTCTCTTTCTCTCTCTCTCTCTCTCTCTCTCTCTCTCTCTCTCTCTCTCTCTCTCTCTCTCTCTCTCTCACACACACACACACACACACACACACACACACACACACACACACTGCATGTCTAACAAATGTACATCTGTACATCCTGCTTAAAAGCAGCAGAGGTACTAAGGAAGATTTATGTTTTCATAGTTGGCTTTTGACTGGAAATAGATACACCTATGAAAAGATGCAAGGCATAACCAAGGAGCAAAGTATGCATCAGTTTTCTTTGTGAGATTTTTTCCTGGTCTTTTGCTCTTAGATAATTGAATTGTCAATAGTAGGGTAATGGGTTAAGGGTTTGAGAAGTCTAATATAGTGTGTCTAATAGGATAAATAGAAGATTCCCTATAGTAGTTTGAACCAGAATTTTTCTTAAATGCACAGCAACTAATAAGATTTTAAAGAAATACTACTATAAATAAACACATTTAGAAACATTTGGTCATAAAATAACCAATCACTTTTTTTTTTTTCGAGACAGGGTTTCTCTGTATAGCTCTGGCTATCCTGGAACTCACACTGTAGACCAGGGTGGCCTTGAGCTCAGAAATATGCCTGTCTCTGCCTCCCAAGTGCTGGGATTAAAGGCATGCACCACGATTGCCCAACTCCAATCACTTTATAAGAACTTGGAAATATAGAAATGTAAGTATTTGGGGAAAATCATTCTAAAGTCTAGACAAACCATGCATAAGATGCTGAGCCTCTTCCTAATGACCCTGCCACCACATACTATATTTTATTGTAGTCTTATGTGTTTTTCAGGTTTTTCATCTCTTCATTCATACAAAATTTTATGCTGTACTCATGGAAAGATTATTTCAAATTTGTAGGTCTGCAATAAAGTCCTATAAAAGGTGTTATGCTGATACATTTGCATAACTTTTTATGCTGGCTCTGTCTGGATGCTTCATCTAGCCTCTCTGCTCTCTTCCTTTACCTATATCTTCATATAGTGAAAGTTGTAAAAGCTATGGATTAGGTTTCCAGGACTAAATTAAAGTTATATTCTACAAATTAGTTTCCACTAAGTAAACTAATTCATGTAAAATATATAAGCTACTATTGTTTTCCTGATCTAGGAATCACAATATATAAGTACTGGGTCTTTCCATCTCCTAAAATATTAAGACCAGTCACTGAAGCATTACAGCTTCTTCCATAATATGGGCTGGGCAATGAGGAATCATTGATGAAACCCAATGATAGTTTGTGATAAACCACCTGGGAGTAGTTTCTAAGGATGACTGCTTTGCAAGTTCATCTTGTCTCCCAGAGTGTAGTAACTGCTTTTCCCTCTTGGGTCCTCATGATTTATATAATATACATTAATCATTTTTGTCTGATTTTCAAAAAATTTAAACAGCCATACACAGTGACAATATAGGGCATGAAAGTGGATTATTGATGCACTTATGCTAATCAGCTCAGTGTTGCCAATATCTCTCAGAACACAGACCAAAAGACTAGGTATGGATTCCAAATGAAATGCGAGTGTCCTTAACAAGAAGAAGTCAATATAATGAATCAAAAAGGAATTAAAGTAGTTCACAACCAGATTTCTAACTGTAAAAATGTTGTTTACTGAAATTTTATAAACCTTAAAAATAGTTCTAATAGTATTTACCATTGAAATCAGACTTGTGGAAAAAGAAGAACAGGTAAAATTTTCTAAATATATAAACTGTTAGGTGTTGATCGTGGAATTAGGAAATATGTCTGGAAATCCTCTTGAGACACCATCAATATCTTAATATGTATTGATTTGCATAATACATGCCCTTGAAGAAAATCAGCAACTGTAAGTATTGCTGTTCTCTCTCCATAAAGTTGTTCTTACTTAACTCGAATACATTGTCAATGCTAAGAATGTATGTCATGTGATATATTGATTTTTCAATAGAGCTTTCTAAATGAGTATATGATTTCTAAAAAACAATAACTATTCATAACAACTTCCCTTAAAAAGAAGAGAGTGTTCCTCATGAAAATAAAAAAGTTCAATGCATTTCTTCCTTTACATTTTTCATGTAATATGAAACCTCTGGTCTCCAAAAGTTCATCCCAGATGTTAGCACCTGCATTGAGATGATTAGTTCTGATTATCAACATGACATAGTGTCCTGTCACCTAGGAAGAGACTACCAGTGAATCTAGATTACCTCAGTCTATGGACATGCCTGTGAAGAGTTTTACTGGTTTAACTGGTTTAACTGGGGTGGAAGGGCCCATCTGAATGTGCATAACACAATATCAGGTGCTAGGTTCTGCACTGGCTAGCAGTGTAGAACAGTAGAAAATGGCCCTGAAAGGGCATAGCCACATCAGTTTGTTGCACTAGGCTTTGACCATGGGCCTAATGTGAGGAGTTGCTTCCAGTTTCCATTTGTTATCCTTGACTTCCCCCTCAATGGACAGTAACCCAGAATTGGGAGTCAAGAAAATCTCTGTCCCTTAAATAGCTATTGTCAGGTACGCTGTAAACCAACAGGAAATAAAACAAAGACAATTCTTTCTGGCCTCTTACTCCCATCTTCTCATCTAGTGGCTGGTGATATTTACTAAGAATAGCATCTTACTCTTTCCCAAAATTATTGTAAATCTGATCCTACCTTCAGAGTACATTCCCCAGACAAAAAAAATTCTGTTCCCAAGTTATCTAGAGGAAAATTATTCAGTAAAGTGATAAATGGCATGTAGAAGTCAAATCATTTACAAATCATATTCTCATACATAATAGTGTCAAATTCCAGTTTTTCAAAATACTTAATTTAAGACTATCCTATTCAAAGAAAAGTAGGATGGGATAGATTGTGTCATGGATGGTTGGTATTGTTGGGTATGTTTTGTTTTGTTAAAACACTGGTACATCAGAAGCCACTCTCAGAAAAAAAAAAATAGATTCTTCACAACACTAGTTTTCTCAGGTTAACAAAAGAATTAAATTCTCATTAGAATGTTGCTTCTTCCCTTTCATTGCATAGCTACTCCATTTCTAAAACAGAGTTTATAATATCCTTTAAAATAAGATTTCAAGCCAGGCGGTGGTGCGCATGCCTTTAATCCTAGCACTTGGGAAGCAGAGGCAGGCAGATTTCTGAGTTCAAGACCAGCCTGGTCTACAAAGTGAGTTCCAGGACAGCCAGGGCTACACAGAGAAACCCTGTCTCAATGCCCCCCCAAATAAAATTTCAATATCATTCTATAGGTAATTATATTTTGGATTCCAATTTTTATGAACTGAGGAATAGCTCCTATGGGAGAGAACAAGTAAATGCTCTTGTTTATAGTTATGTTAGTTTCATATGAAAATATATTCTACATGCAAAAGTCTGTCTGAGAAAAATATTCTAAACACTGTAAGATTTCTATATCTATTACATTCATCCCAGTCTTGTAAGAAGTTGTCTTTCATATTCCTGGGTCTACATTGTGAGGTTTTGGAAAGAAAAGAGTTTAATATTCATCCTTATATGCTAGATATTAATGGTGGTGTTTATTACATAATAATGTTGCCATAGACAATTGTCACACTAAGGAAGGAACACATTTCATTTCTTTATTTCCTTCAAAATGTTTGCTGAGTCCAAAGTTAACAAATGAACTTGGTGAAATGTCCTCTGAATTCATAATTTAAGTCATAATCTCTTGTCTTTCTATTGCACTTAAACATTATTTTTAAAAGTTGTTTACTGTGTGTACAAGCTTACATATCTACCCTTTTTCTTTATATTTTAAAGAACACAATGTTAACATATAGTAATGTATGTTGAATATTTTCACAAGTGAAATATAAAGAACTTTTATATTTTAATTTTATTTATAACATTAAGTTCATATAACATGAAGTTTTCTGGTTAGTTTATAAATTACTTTTTAGATAATTACACCACATCGTTTGGGATATATTAAGAATAAATTAGAGGAGACATTATTTTACTATATGTGGAATATAATATGTAGGAATTTTTCTTCAGAATTGGAGCATCTCCATTGAAGTCTTGTATGTAAAGTTAACCAGATCACCCAGTTCCCTGTTTGACATAAGTATAACAAACTTATTTGCAACAATGAATAAAAGATTATAACTTCAAATATCAAAATCACTAGAAAGATATTATAGTAAATAATATCACACTTTAGATACTGTTATTGAAACATCCCATTATGCAGAGAGGCTCATTGTGACAGTAAATAAACAGCTCAAAATAGTTTCACGAAGTCCATGAAACTGAGTAGATTCAATAGGTCTCTCTCTCCATCAATGTGAATAACTGGTAAAGACTTCTGAGAATCACTTCCAGGTAAGCCAAACTGCAATAAAACAAGAGACAATCCACAGAGGCCAGAAGGAGCAGAGACCAGCCATGCTGATTGGAAGAGGGGACAACCGAGCTACGTGTACAAGACATTCTCTAATCTATGGAGTTGCTGTGAGGTTGTGTGGTATGCATCAGCTTTCCACTGCCAGCCATGATGGGGTGGGATTTAGCGGTGCAGCTGTGTTTGAGTTAGTTTTCCTCCTGTAAGTTATCCTCATTCATACTCCTATAGGCAACTCCAATAAAATTCATTTATTTATTTTATTTATTTGGAGTCTGGTAATATTGATACTTTGGTTTCCTTATCTAGGGTGATGAAGTCTGCTACATAAGATTATATGTCAAAACGAAATCTTTGTGTAACCTTAGTTTATCTCCCTTTAAGTAAGTAAATTATATGTATCTCAATGTATTTTTAGAGAGCTATGAAATCCTCTTGTGAGCTTTTGTCTCTTGTGTTGTTTTGTGAGAAGCTGGCTATTCCTTTTGTATGGTGACTCCTTTTTATTGTGACAGAAGCTCTGTTATTTATGGCCTATGAGAGTGTTTCAATACTCTTTTTCCCCATTGGTAACTTTGAAATAGCTCTAGTGATTTTCTTCATAACTCCCCATCCTGATATTTTTATTAACTAATTATTTTATTAATTTATATCCTAAATATTGCTTCTTCCCAGGCCTCCTTGTAGAGTTCTTCCCTCCATCCCCTCACCTTCACCTCTGAGAAGGTTCCCTCTCAGATATCACCCCACTCTGGGGCATCAAGTCTCTACTGAGGCCACACAAAGCACCCTTGTGCTACATATGATCTTGGGTGCTCTGACCAACCCAGGTATGTTCTTCTGTTGGTAGCTCAGTCTCTGGGAACTGCCAGGGGCAAAGGTTAGTTGGCACTGTTGGTCCTTCTACATTTAATTTCTTCAATCCTTCTCCTAACTTTTCCATAGGGATCCCTGACCACTGTCCAATGCTTGGCTGTGAGTACCTGCATCCCACTCACTCAGCTTCTTGTGGAGCCTCTCAAAGAACAGCCATGCTAAGCTCCTATCTGCGAGCACAACATGGCATCAGTAATAGTGTCAGGATTTGGTGCTTGTCCATTGGATGGATCCCAAGTTGTGCCGGCCACTGATCGGCCATTCCTGTAGTCTCTGCTCCATCTCTGTACCTGCACTTCTTTTAGACAAGAACATTTTTGAGTCAAAAAATTTGAAAATGGGTTGATGTCTCCATCTCTCCACTAGGGGCACTGTCTAACTACTGGAGGATGTCTCTTCAGGTTCCATCTTGCTGCTGTTGGGCATTTTGTGTAAGGTCACCTACACTGAGTCCTGGGAATCCATGTCTGGACTCTGAAACTTTCTAGAGGTGCCCCTGCACTCCCCATGTCAAGCAACTGCATATTTCCATTCATTCTCCTGGCCCTCTGGGTTTCTCTACTGTTTCACCACCCCTATACCTGATGTCCTTTCTGCTCTACATCCCCTCCCCCACCCAGATTACTCCTTCCCTCTGCCTTCTGTGACTGTTTTGTTTCTCCTTCCAATGGGATTGAAGCATGGTCACTTGAGCCTTCTTTCTTGTTTAACATCTTAAGTTCTAGGGGCTATATCATGGGTATTTTTTACTTTTTGGCTAATATTCACTTATCAGTGAGTTCATACCCATGTCCATTTGGATCTGGGTTACCTAACTCAGGATATTTTCTAGTTCCCATCCATTTACCTGCAGAATTCATGATGCCCTTGTATTCAATAGCTGAATAGTATTATATCTTGATTATATATATATATATATATATATATATATATATATATATATTTGTTTTTATTAGGCAAAGCTCTTGGTCAATGAAAGTCACAGCATTAATGGAACCAATATATCTAGTGCCCCCTAGTGGTCACTTTAAAGCTTCTCCCAAGAGGTGAATACAACACAAATGCAAATACAGACGTGAAACAAACTTCTCTTCTTTATTGGTTAACTTAAAATGCTTTGTTTTTTGAGTTTAGTTAAAACCACCAGAGTTGATATTCATATGAAACATAGAAGCCTTTTCAAGATTATTAAAATGCTAGTGTTCATTTTTGCATGTGTTCAAAATAAGGTATGGCCAGTGCACTATATATCATAAAAGAGACATGAAGGAGAGGGAAGCTTACTAAATAATTTATAATAAATACAAATTTATAAAACCCTCAAAACATAAGTTTCTTATCATATATTTTCATTATATCAACAAGGATGTCAAAGTGATAAAAAGGAGGACTAGACAGACTGTTTAGTCTACAATGTTATTTGTGGACCTGCAAACAAACAAACAAACAAATGAACAAAGAGTAGTCCAGCAGCAAATGAGTTCTTGATACTAGCACTGGGGAGGGAGAAGACCTGATGCTGTCTGGCCAGGTAGTCTCACTAGACTCAGGCTCACTGAAAGAACCTGTCTGAAAAAAAAATAAATAAAATATAAAAAGAGAGAGAAAAAATAAACCACCTGGAATTAATCTCTGGCCTTTGTACATACTCACAGGCATATACACATATATGTACATGCCCTTCACTACATACATACAAAAAAGTAATGAGAAATAATTTGAAAGAAACTGTGTTGCTGCTCGAGTGGTACTTTTATTTAGCTAAAGGAATAGTTTTCCATTTCAGTTGTGCAGCATGGATTTGTTTAGTGCTGACATTCCTATGAAGAATAACTTTCTGTCCCATCGGTGCATGCTGAGACCTGTAATTTACTGGCTAGAATATATGCATTGCACTATCTATAGGCAATCTAGAGCTCTTTGCATTGATCATCTCGTGTGAGCCCACACTCGCACAAACACACCTGGCTTCTGCAGAAATCAATTTTCTATTACATGGTAATGCTATAAAGAGTGATACAAGAAATCAGTAGGAAGAATACATATCACATCACTTTTCCTCTAATATCAGAGTATAGTGGAGTCGGCTAAGGCCAGATATTTTTGTCTCCCCTGTGCACTTGCACATAAACATAGATTCCATAAAACAGAAGGGGATTTGTCCCTCCATCCTCATTAATGTCAACAAAAGTTTAAAGCCTACAATTTCGAGTATTATATTTCAAATAGAACCTGCTGTTGTTTACTTTCTGACCTTTGTGTGTGTGTGTGTGTGTGTGTGTGTGTGTGTGTGTGTGTGTGTTTTCCTGGTACATTTATTCTTTATGTACAGAACTGTATTTTAAAATGCTGAAAAGAATCTCCACTGGAAACACAGCAGGTGGTATGATTAATGCGGAACTCAGTGATAAGTAGGGCGTTTCCATACTTAGAATAGGAATTCTTTAATCTAAATTCAGAAATGTTGCTTTGTCTTATATCAAATGAAGTTTTGTTTAACAATATTGCACAAATCCGTACATTATTTATAAAAGCTATAAAGATATTTCACTGTAAGGAATTTGGTAATTCGTATGTTAAAGGCTTATTAAACCTTGTTAATAAAGTTAATTTACTTTGTTTGGCTCTACCATAAGGAAGGTTGAGAAAAATTAATAAAAATAGCTCCTAAGTAGCACTGTGAACTTGTGAATGGTCTCATAATTTCTTTTCAGACCATTCTATGGAAATTAACAAAAGACTACAGTGACTGCCACCAGGTATTGAGAAGAGGGTTGTAGGAAATGCCAGAGGTATGCACATGTTAGGGCATGAGGTGGACAGTTGGCATGTTTAATGCAAATATAGGATATCTCTTCTCATTGTACAAAACATTGGCACTTTTAAGACATGTCTCTCTAATTCTAATATTAATTGAATAATTAGATTTTTCTTGTGGCATGTAGAAAATTAATCCTAATTAGATAATACATCAAAAGCACAAACAAACACATTTTTAAACAAAAACTTTCTAAGAAGTCCATACATCAAGAAAGAGAAGCAGCATATAATATGTAATAGTAAAGAAACTGTACATATTCAGTGGGTTGGTGGAGAAAGCTGTTGGAGTCTGTAATATGTAATGTACAAGTTTATAAACAGAATAAAAATTTTAAAATGATATAACATATTACATTGCAGTTAGTAGTATATAGTGATTCTGGAATAATATGAGATCTGTTCATGGAAACTGTAATAAGATGTGGTAAAAAGACTAAAAAAAGCAATTAAACCCTTTGGAGATTCATAAGAATTACAAAATATAAAATGATTGGTTAATTTCATCAAGGATTTAAAGAAACAGTAAAGCCACTGGCATTTAAATATAATATTTTAGAAAGGATGAAGGCACCATGTCAAAATGGGAGGTGCCTGTCTTCTTCTGATCATAGAAATACAATTATTAATTAGTATCTGTGAATTTCATAATGTAAGCACAAATTGCAGCCTCCATAGCTGTATGAGGTCTCTTGTAGATAGGAGGGAAAGAACATGCTTAGTCTGTTGTCATCTGTGACCCTCAGAAGAAAGTCCATGGACTCTGTCAAAGGTCAGCTTAACCACGGGCACATGCATGAATTATATGTGTATATATAAAACCCATACCTTAAGGTTCTCTTGCAGATGGGAGCCTCAGCTAGACTCTATTATGAAACCTAGCATTGGGTCATCAGTCTAGAGGCATTAGAAACAGGATCTCTCATTCAAAATGTACAACTGTAGATCATGAAATCAAACTCAAACATGCTTAATTCCAGCCTCAGGACCATTTGTGCAGAGCAGCCAATACCAGTCCATCTGTCCATGGAAGCCATAAAGTAACTAAGAAGTTTCAGCTTGCTTGAGGATATTCCAAAGATGAACTCAGACTTGAAGTATAGGAGGTGACTTCCTCTTGCATATATCAGTTTGGATTATGAAATCTATGGCAACAGGAACACAAGCAACAACCAAATAAAGAAAAGCAGCACCAATAAACACTTAACCATGGGAAGGAAACTCATGCTGAAAACTCAAATTAATCCGTTAAACCACTTACCAAGTGACAAAAGGACAAGGATAAATAATTAAATAGTATCAGTAAAGAGAAAAAAGCAAAATAAAAGCAGACCAAAAGAATCAGTAGTTATATAACAAAGCAACTCTGAGATCAATTCTTGATAAACTGAAAACAAAATGTAGAATTCCAAATGGAGGTTAAATAAATATGTTGAATTAGGAACTAATAAACATGATGCTGGCAGATTTGAAATTGTAGAGGAATTTTAATCCAGCAACATGACTTCGCTGATCACATCCAAAGACATTCTAGGTCAGCATGATACGGCTTAAGTGCACATATGAACTTATATATACCTTTGATCCTCCTGGCTGGAGTCCTTTAGTATACACCTTTAATCCCAAATGACAATGTCTAATTGAGGGGCAGACAGGTGATGAGTCAGAGGTAAATTTGCCCAAATGAGTCAGAGATAGGAAATGCTCAACTCTCAGGAAAACAGCTACTTTAGAGCAGAGCAAGGAGAGAGCAAGGGGAGTGAAGTTCAGTCAGTCAGTTTAGTCATTTGGAAGTCAGTGCAGTGAGTACAGTACAGTGCAGTGAAGTTCCTTTGTGAGTTCACACAATTCAATACAGGTCAGCACAGAAAGTTTTAGCCAGAGAATAAGGAGCCAGAAGAGTAAAACAAATTGCCAGAATTAGTTTGAGGCCAAGCAGAGCAATTCAGTGAGAAATTGAGAGAAGCCAGTTTGAATCAGTAGCTTGGAGAGGAGATTGAGCCAGAACCCCTGAGTTAAACAAGCCAGCCAAAGATCAGAACGAATTAGGAGTGGGTAAGCTTATTCAGCAGTAAGCCTCTGAGACAATTATATCTGGTAATTAAAATGTACATTTACATTTACATGAAATAATATGGAGAATTATGGGAATTACAAGGTATTGGGAAGCCAATCTAACATTTACAATGCTAAAGGGAAAAAAGAGAAAGATTAGTTATTTCAAATAATAGAACTTGTCCCATATTTGTGATGAAAGATTGCATAAAGATAATGAAGTTAAACAAGTTAAACCCAAATAATTCTATGTGTAGACACGTTACAGATTGTCAAAATTCAAACCCAAAGAAAAATTTGTAAACATCAAGTTAAAGGTGAATTTAGATGTAATGTTGCAATACCATTTCCCATTATAGAAATGGCAAATTCTTGGCAAAATGGCAGCTTGCATTTCCAGGTAGATGTTGTAGGTAAGTTTGGAACTTTGCTTTTTAATTTGTATTAAGGAAGCCATCAAGTTGTTGGGGCCATGACAATGACCCAGGGGTATCAAAGTACAAACTGTTCCTGCAGAATACCAAAGTAAAACTCTAAAAGAAACCCAGTGTTATGGCTGCAGTTATGGTTCAGTTCTTAAGAAACGATATCATGCCGGGCGGTGGTGGCGCACGCCTTTAATCCCAGCACTTGGGAGGCAGAGGCAGGCGGATTTCTGAGTTCAAGGCCAGCCTGGTCTACAGAGTGAGTTCCCTGTCTCGAAAAACCAAAAAAAAAAAAAGAAACGATATCATTCTTATTGTTCTTACAATGGACCAACAGCACAATGGGCAGCTCACCACTTCCTATAACTCCAGCTTCAGTGGACTTTGATGCCTCCACACTCCAGAGGGATCTGTACTTACATTTGCATACACACACACACACACACACACTCACACACACATTCATACACACACACTCACACACACACTCACTCATATACACACAAACATAACTAAAACAATAAATTAATTTTAAAATCCATAAGGGATGAGAATATAGCTCAATGATTAGTGTCTGCATACCATGCACTACCTTGGATTTGATCTTGTTTGAGGCACAAAAGGAAGCTATAATTTGTTGTTACAATGCTATACTTAATGATGTATGAAACCCTGAATTAAAGACTTCTAAGCATGCTCTTATAACTAATGTAAGAATTTCTATGAAGAAAGTGATCTCTGCATTTCAAACTATTTTTTATACTTCTTTTTTTAATTTATTTTTACTAGATATTTTCTTTATTTACATGTCATATGATTTCTCCTTTCCCAGTTTCCCCTCAAACAAACAAACAAACCAAAAAAAAAAAAAAAAAAAAACCAAAAAACAAAAAAACAAGAACAAACCCCTCTTGCCTCCCCCCTCCCCCTGCTTGTCACCCCACCCTCTCCCACTTATTGGCCTTTGCATTCCCCTACACTGGGGCACAGAACCTTCACAGGGCCAAGGGCCTCTCCTCCCATTGATGATTGACTTTTCAATCCTCTACTATACACATGCTGCCAAAACAATCAGTCCCACCATGTATAGTCCTTGGTTGGTGATTGAGTCCCTGGGAGCTTTGAGGGTACTAGTTATTTCATATTGTTGTTCGTCCTAAGGGGCTGCAAACCTTCAGCTCCTTTGGTCCTTTAACTCTTTCATTGGGGACCCTGTACTCAGTTCAATGGATGACTGTGAGCCTCTACATCTGTATTAGTCAGGTACTGTCAGAGACTATCGGGAGATAGCTATATTAGTCTGGCTTGTCCTTCCTTCAGTCTCTGCTCCATAGTTAGTCTCTGCAACTCCTTCCATGGGTATTTTGTTCCCCCTTTTAAGAGGGAATGAAATGTCCACATTTTGGTCTTCCGTCTTCTTGAGTTTCTTGTGGTTTGTAGATTGTTCTTCCTGTATTCTGAACTGGGCTAATAGCCACTTATCAGAGAGTGCATACCATGTGTGTTCTTTTGTGATTGGGTTACCTCATTCAGGATGATATTCTCCAGATCCATCCATTTACCTTAGAATTTCATAAATTTGTTGTTTTTAATAGCTGAGCAGTACTCCATTGTGTAGATGTACCACAATTTCTGTATCCATTCCTCTATTGAGGGTCATCTGGGTTGTTTCCAGTTTTTGGCTACTATAAATAAGGCTACTATTAACATGGTGGAGCATGTGTCCTTATTACATGTTGGAGCATCTTTTGGGTATATGCCCAGGAGTGGTATATCTGGGTCCTCCAGTAGAACTTTGTCCAATTTCCGGAAGAACTGCCAAACTGATTTCCAGAGTGGTTGTACCAGTTTGCAATCCCACCAGCAATGAAGTAATGTTCCTCTTTCTCCACAACCTCTCCAGCATCTGCTGTCACCTGAGCTTTTTATCCTAGCCATTCTGACTGGTGTGGGGTGGAATCTCAGGGTTGTTTTGATATGCATTTCCCTGATGACTAAGGATGTTGAACATTTCTTTATGTACTTCTCAGCCATTTGATATTCCTCAGTTGAGAATTCTTTGTTTAGCTCTGTACCCCATTTTTTAATAGCGTTATGAAGGAAACCGACCCGCAGCTTCATTTCATTCCGTGGGTGATTCACGAACAGGGGAACTCGAGATTCTGTAAAATAAGCGGGTAGGGAGGACAAAGAAGCGACACCAGGAAAGGATGCTTATCGAGGTGTAATCTTTACTTAGAGAAACGGAATATATATACTTGAGGCAACAAAGCCAAGTCTTTTAGCAGATAGGTGAGAGCGGGGAAACGGGCATATCAAAGCTAGGACTTCATGGCAGGGAGGCGGATCAAAGCCACAGCCCCTTTTGAATGTTGGGCTACTGGTTCCGGCTTAAATCTCTGAGCTGGCTCCAGACCCCTGGTGAGCCGAGTTGCTGTCTCAAGTGTCGGTTGAGACCCCTCCGTGAAATCCGCAGGACCGGCACAGCGTTATTTGGTTCTCTGGTGTCTAACTTCTTGAGTTCTTTGTATACATTGGATATTAGCCCTTTATCACATATAGGATTGGTAAAGATCTTTTCCCAATTCGTTGTTTGCCGTTTTGTCCTATTGACAGTGTCTTTTGCCTTACAGAAGCTATGCAGCTTTATGAGGTCCCGTTTGTCAATTCTTGATCTTAGAGCACACCAATGCACTTCATATATTACATTTATGGATGTAGACTTTCTGGAATTGTTATCCTTGAGTTATATAATAAGTAGGACTTGTCTCTGCACATCAGCTTATTATTCTCCACTAGATGTAACTCTTTTAAAATTTTAACTGTGACGAATTTCTTAGTTTGTTTAATTTTGAGATTGTAACTTGATTATCTTTCTCCCTTCCCTTTTTCCTTCCAAAATCTACATATTTCCCTCCCTACTCTCCTTCAAACCCATAGTCTCATTCCATTTATTGGTAATTCATGCACATCTGGCCATGAAATATCTCTATATAAAATATATTCAGAAAATTAACCTGTTAAATCCATATATTTTTACTTGTATTTGTCTTCAGGAATGATCACTTGGCATTGCACAGTCAATTGCTGTGGTCTTTCTTGGGAAAGGCTGTCTTGCCCACTCAGTTGCCAATAGATCATTATGTAGGGTTGAGGCTTCGAAGATTTTTCTCCATCCAATTTGTTTTACTCATTGTTGTCTTTCTTATAATGAATATTTTTAAAGAAAATATGAATGAAAATAACCTTAATGTGATCCTAGACATTTGAAATGTAATTACTCCTCCTTCTACAATAATAGGTGTGTTTTCTTATTTTTATTTGTATATACTGTTTTTTCTAGACAATAAGTAATATCATCTAAGTTATAATGCAAGATAGAAATGATTTCTGTTATTAGAATTGTCCTAGGTGTTAAGATGTAATATCCTGAATCTGATGCTAGAATTAAGGTAGCTCACCATTATCCTCTGCATAACAGGGCCTTTACTAGGTAACTGAACCCTCTTTTTGAGACAGGTTATTACTGTTTATCCATGGCTCATCTATAGTGTGCTATGTAGAGGTAACTAGCATTTAAATCAGCCTCTATACTCAGACTCTCAAATGCTGTGATTAAAGTCTCACTTGCCACAAAATTCTGCCTGACTCGCCACTTTTAAATATCTTTTAATTTACTAGTGTATTTGTCAATTCCTCTCAACTTTTGGCTCAGTTCTTACCAACACAGCCTCTGCCTTATGTAGCTTCTTATCTTATCCTGAATAAGTTTTCATGATATTAACATTCTCTGACTCATCAGGCAGAACAGATTGATACTAGCCTTGTTTTTTATAAATATTGCTCCTTAGAGGCTATTTTTGAGTGCTTTCCACTCTCATTATGGCTTAATTAGGATCCTGTTTCAAAATAGACCAACTGGAAGCACAACATCTTACCTGCATGATTAATACTGCAGCATAAAATATCCTATTGCATGATTTACCCACCAAGTTTAATCATCTTAGATCTTGAATACACCCTGAATTAAGCCCACATGTGTCACCTCCCTTTAATTATCCTAATTGGGACTCCTTTTGATCCACTATGTGGGGCAGTCTTTTATCTATGCTTCTTCCCTTGGTGGTTCAGTCCTATTAAAAGGTATGAAATTCATCTCTTCTTTTGCACCCTAAGATTCCATGAACAGAAAGCCTTTTTTTAAAAAATCATTATGGTGGGAAAATAAGAGGAAATTTTATATACTCACTGAACAGGGGCATTTAAGGCAACATTACTAGTCTCCAAACAGTTTGTTCTCTTTTCTTTTCACCTACCTCCTCCATATGCCTCAACAGGGTGAAACAGATGCTCATTAATTCTTAAAATTCCTTTAAATATATATAATATAAACTCTCAGATTACTGTGATTAAGCCAAACGGTAGTTATGCAATTTAAAATCTGCAAAGAATTCATCAATTGATCACCCTCACTGTTTGCAACATAGGCAGTCAAGATCACATAATATTTTTTTCCTCCAAAGGAAACTCCTTCTCAAGTTGATTGGCTGTCATGATCGGAGAAAACAAATGGTATTGTTGTACAACGTCAATAGCCTGTGTTCTATTCCTTGTTTTGCTTTTAACAGACTGTGAAAAGACCAACAACTGTTACAGAGCTAAGTAGAACAGAAAAGATTTACAGTAGGTGGTGCCACCTGTGATTTCCCTTGTTCCAACCTTTAAAATCTGTCGCTTTATTCTGGAGCTGGGGTGGGAGAAAATGCCATGGTTCTGTGTCAGGGAGAGTCATCTACTGTAGCTTAAGTCCCATGTGGAGGCTGCCCTTATCCTCACAGGTCACAATAATATGTTTTGGGTCTCCTTTCTTGATTTTTCTGTATCCTTGTGAAGCATCTCTAAGAACAGGCCATAAAGAAACAGCCATCTGGAGGTAGCCAACTTAACTGTAGGAATGCAAGCAAAGGCATTAGAATTTACACGTTGAATCAATGGTCTTCTCTGCATGCTTCATTTGGGTTCTTTGCCTTAAGGAGAAAAGAGTCATATTTCTTAATGAATACCTTAATGATATTAATAGATGTGCGATTTAAATTTGCAGAGTCTCTCAAGGAAACATTCATTCTCGGGTAAGACACTGACACAATTGAAGAATGTGAAAAAAATTAAGCTTAGGGAGGGCAAAAATGTTTTGGGAATTTGATTTCCTAAGTTATCTAGCATTTATGCAAAAAGTTTTCACTCTACATATAATTCAGAAGTATTTAAGGCATGCAATAAATTTTTTAAATCTTTTTATTAAACTAAATATATCAAATACCTCATAGGCATCAAAGACTCCTTTTTTAACCATGAGATAATCATTTTCATCTTACAATGCAGTACTAATCAATGTAAGATAAATCAACCTGCTGTCTTAATCCAGTAAAGAATTCCACCAAGTGTTAAATTATCCTGTTTTCTATTGTTTCTGTATTTTCCATATCAACACATAAACTGAGTCAATATCTGAGCTGTAAGAATTTAGTAGAGAAGACAGATTTCAATAGTTTATTAATGATGTTGGTAAATTCTCAAACATTCAAGGTGGCAGGGAATAGAGGCTTCTTTGTCACGACTTTACATAACAATGAAGGGGCTTTGTGTTCCTTGGTACTAGAACTCATGTGGCAATGCAATCCAGTTCTTCATATTTATGACTTGATCTTTTGGGTCCAATTTGATTTGTTCTCTGAGTAAACATTTTGTACAACATTACCATATAAAATATATCACTCTCTGTTTTTTTACAGACTTTTATTAATGCTCGAATAAAGAAGGAAAAGAAGTTTCACTATCTCATTCAAGAACAGCTTGGAAATTCTCCTTCAGAATTGACTGAAAAATTCTCCCAAAGAATTCTCCAGAATCCTTTATAATTTTGCTAATGAAAGGAGCCTGATATGGCTGTCTCCTGAGAGGCCCTGCCAGAACCTTACAAATAGAGAGACATGGAACTTATGGCTCCAGCAGCATATGTATAGCTGAGGATGGCCTAGTCGGTTGTCAATGGGAAGAGAGGCCCTGGTCCTGTGAAGGTTCTATGCTCCAGTGTAGGGGAATGTCAGGGCCAGGAAGCAGGAGAGGGTGGGCTGGTGAGCAAGGGAAGGGGGAGGGAACAGGGTTTTATTTTATTTATTTATTTATTTATTTATTTATTTATTTATTCATTTATTTTGGAGGGGAAACCTGGAAAGGAGATATCATTTGACATGTAAGTAAAGAAAATATCTAATAAAAACAAAAACAAAAACAAATACAGAGATGGATGCTTGCAGCCAACCATTGGACTGAGCACGGGGTCCCCAAGAGAGGAGTTAGAGAAAGAACCAAAGGACTTGAAGGGGATTGCAACTCCACATGAAGAACAACAATATCAACCAACCAGATCCCCCAGTGCTCCCATGGAGTAAGCCGTCAAAGGAGCACACATGGCTCCAGCTGCATACTTTGCAGAGAATAGCCTTGTCATGCATCAATGGGAGGAAAGGATCTTGGTCGTATGAAGGCTTGATATATGATATGCCCCAGTGTAGAGGAACTGAAGGCAGGGAGATGGGAGTGGGTGGAGGAACACCCTCATAGAAGCAGGGGGAGGGAGGATGGGATAGAGGGTTTCTGGAGGATGGGGGAACCAGGAAAGGGGATAACATTTGAAATGTAAATAAAGAAAATATCCAATAATAAAATGAAAAAAAAGAAAATATTTGAACCAACCTGAAGGTATTAAATTATTATTTATTGATAACAATGTTGATACATTTTTATATTTTATTTATCTCATAAATTGTCAGTTATAATTTTAGATAATAATCCAATTTTTGTTACTTATTTATCTTAAACAATTACTAATTGCTTGACAATACTATCTACACATCAAAATTAATAACAGATTAATACTTCATTGGTCAATGATTTGCTTAAAAACTTGTTTGTCTTTCCAATTCAGGAAGATAATTTTCCTGACATACCAACTCCAGTATTGATGCACACAATGAAATCATACTCAATGATTGCCATACTAGATATTGGTTCTGCAGCAGTAAATGTGTCCACATAACTGGAAAATCTCTGTCTTTTATCAACATTTGTCATTTCTAGGCCACAGTTCCTGATGTTGGTGGCACAGTGCTTAGATTCAGAGTGTGAATTTGGGTTTGAGTGTGTGTGTGTGTGTGTGTGACAACTGATTGACTATTACACTGACAGCCCAGACCAATCACTTGGAATAAAAACCATCTCCCCAAAGACTGCACAGTCAGGGTCATTCCACCTAAGCAACTAGTTATCAAGAATTACTCAATGTAAAGAACAGATTTCTCATGAGATTTTCTTTTCTCCACACAATGTTAGGCTTGCTTTGAGTCACCCACAGTTACTTCTGCTGATGGACTGAAAGAACATATGGCATGTAGTCTAATGTCTAGAACATCTGCCATCTGATAACTTATCACTGCAAAATGAGAAGCAAGTTGATACCAGTATGCAAACTCATGAAAGATACTCTGGTGAAAATCAATGTACCTTAAAGAACAGATAAATACATTTGTAACTAAGAATTTACTAGAAACAGTTTCCTAGATTAACTAATCCCCACACTGAAACTGTTTTGAAAAGACAAGCCACATAATTTGTTCATCAAGAGGTGAAGATATGCCCAGGGAAAAAAAGAGGAGGATTATTTCTATAGCTGAAGAAATTAGAACAGATAAATATTCTGCCAAAAGGACATGAGATAGTTGAAAAGAACTTGCTGGATCTATGTCAATTTTCTCTTGGACTCTTCTCTACATTCCTTTTTTGAGTGAAATAGGCTATATCAAATGTCAATAATCAATAACTGACAACCAAGTCCATATTTCAAAGAGTAAAATGCATCAACTTGCCTAGCCTGTCTAGTCTGGAAAAAAAAAGATAAGGCTGTTAATTACTTTGTAATGTGATTTAGCATTTTTCAGAATTTTTATTTATGATCTTGAATGTACAGCTGGAAAGAACTATGCTGAAGAGCAGAGGAATTACATAATTTTATTTTGAAATAAGTAGACCAATGAACTGTCTCTGTACTTACCATGAAATCTGTTTGATGGTGGTTTTTGTCCTTTTTTAGTACACAGAAAATCATTAAACCAGATATATTTGTTAAATCTCAGTGGTTCCTTGGTAACTTTGAATACTCTAAACATTTACATGTAAACAATGGTTGATGTCACCTGCTCTTAGCAAGAAGACACAAATAATGTAGATCTCTAAATCTGGGCTGGTGATCACATTTGCTATACAGGGAATGGAAATTTTTTTCAGACTCACCTTCAATGTGAGAGTTGCTATTCACGAATAACATCTACAATCTGGAGACATGGCATAGTCAGCCTCTGCTTGAGGGTCTGTCTCAGTTGTAGAGAATAATCTGATTCAAGGTCCCTTTCTTTCCAGGTTAGCCTTCCTACACTAAATGAGTAAGGTAGAATAAAGTCTTCATCCATTATGAACATCCTCTGACAGGATATCCTGATTCTACTCTATATTTCCAGGTTGTCTGAGACATCCTAGACATCCTAGTCATAGAACCCTGATCACTTCATACTGTTCAGATTTTTTTTCTTTGTTTTTTTCTTTTTTTTTTTTTTATTTCTATGTATGGGATATGGTCTAACTCATCACAGCATCTGCTAAAGGGAGCATATCATATAATAATTGTTGTGGCCAATGAAATATGGAAAACAACATAAGAGTTCTGAGATTAGGCTTTACAAAGTCTTATAGAATTTCATTCCCCGCCCCCTTTTTTCTTTGGTAGTCTACTAACACAGCACAAAACCGGTTTGGAGTTGTTTACTATAATATGAGAGTCAGTGCAGAAGAAGCAGTCAGTTGAGCTGGGCCATCTAAAGCAAATTCTTCCTAGCTTACTCAATAGTTTACTTCAGACTCATGAGTTCTATCAGTAGGTAAAGTCCAGAAGAACCTAGACAAAACAGTCAAATAAATAATAGAATCAAGAACAAACAGTTGAATGAATAAATGCACAATTTATATATATTAGGACCAGCCTTTTATATAAGTACCCTTATTCTTTATAAAACATTACATTTAATTTGATTCTATTTAAAATAACGTTTTTGTTTCATAAAAATTGCCTATATTTTTATATTCTTTATTCATATATATTTAACCATTACAACCAATTTTTAATTTTATGTAGTATTCAATTATATGAGTTAATGATATTTTATTATAAGATAGTCTATATAATGAATTATATTTTCTAAAAATGCACATTAAACTGAGCATACTAAGCATGTTTAATATAAGCCAAGCTAAGCATGCGCACCGCAAGCTCTCCTACCTGCTGCTGGCCCACATGGCTGATGCATGGGGTGTGGAATTGCCCCACCGAGACACATGCGAGCTTGGTTTTCAGACATGGGAAAGTTCAGGCCAGGGAGATAAAAGGCAGCCCCAAGACAGCATAGGTCCTCAGGTGTTTGCCCCGTCTGTCTCCACCTTTCCACTTTCCCAGGCCACCTCCCCTACTCCCATCCCCTGGCTTGCCCGTAAGGCCCCCACCCCTACTAGGATGTCCCCCACCCCTGCCCCAGCCCCAGCCGATGCCCCCATTTCCATTCTATCCTCAAGTTTCCTATTTTTCCTCAGACCCTGTTTTCCAGTCAGATGATTTCTATATCCACTCAAATAACCCCTCCCCTACCGACACTGAATTTGCCTTTGAGGGCGACTTTAGCTTTTATCCTCAGCCACCTGTGCCCAACTTCTGCCCACCCTGTTATCAGCGTCAGGCCACTGTAGTACACAGGGGCTTCCCTAGGCATTATGCTCGTGGCCCTATAGGCCTTGGAGAGAGAGACCCAGGCGACCACAAAAACATGTCCCAGCCTGCCTAGAGTCAAGGCTCCAGTAGTGTTCTGATTAAGCCTTACCTCTGGATGGGGTCATGTGACATCTGTCTTTTTTTGTCTCATTGTTGGTCTAATACAGTGACCTCGCTAACGTAAACCCAGCTAGTCCTGTCATGGACTTCTCTTTGTTTATTGCTGTTAGAAACAGAGGCAGGGAAGAGCAGACCGGCCCCTCCTGCTGCCTGAGACCATTTCTTCCTCCTGAGTGACCAAGCAAGCATTCTTACTACCTCCCCCTCGCTATTCTTGTTGCCTTTTTGTAAAATTAAAATTGAAATACAGAAAAATAAAAAAAAACCCTGATAACAGGGTGGGTGGAAGTTGGGCACAGTTGGGCACTCAGTTTGGGAAAATGAATTCATTTTCCTCTCATAGTGATTTCACCTTAGGGTGAATTTTTAAGTATATCAACTCATTTATAATGAAATATCAAGAGAAATGTATATGTGCATATATGTCTGTGTGTACATAGAATTTAGATACACACATTAAAAAATACAAATCTTTGTTTATCTCTAAATATACACACAAGAATGATACTGATTTTGGCCAGGACCATGGTACTCAGAAAGCAATGTTCTTTTAATATATGTGGTTGTCATATGACAATATCCCAAAGAAGACACAAATGTCTCCACATAGTAGTTGCAGTTCAGAACGGGTTAAAGTAATAATGGCATAGCACATTTTTAGGAAACTTTAAAAATTAATATTGATTGTGGAAATGGTATTGATTCAGTATAGACCAAAGGCATGCACTTTTTCAAGACAAAGTTTCAAACATGGAATGAGAAGTCTTTAGGGGTTACGGGACTGTTTAGTGGTTTATCTGATCCTAGTACTTGGTGTCTGTCTAGAAAATTGTCCATTTCATCCAGATTTTCCTGTTTTGTTGAGTATAGGCTTTTGTAGTAGGATCTGATGATTTTTTGGATTTCCTTGGTTTCTGTTGTTATGTCTCCCTTTTCAGTTTTGATTTTGTCAATTTAGATACTGTCTCTGTATCCTCTGGTTAGTCTGGCTAAGGGTTTATCTATTTTGTTGATTTTCTCAAAGAAACAGCTCCTGATTTTCTTGATTCTTTTTATAGTTCTTTTTGTTTCCATTTGGTTGATTTCAGCCCTGAGTTTTATTATTTCCTGCAGTCTACTCCTCTTGGGTGTAATTGCTTCTTTTTTATTCTAAAGCTTTCTGATGTGCTGTCAAGCTGCTAGTGTATGCTCTCTCATTTCTTTTTAGAGGCACTCAGAGCTATAAGTTTCCCTCTTAGTACTATTTTCATTGTGTCCCATACATTTGGGTATGTTGTTGGATCTCTAATATTTCTTGATTTACTACGTCTCAGACTGCCCTTAGTATTTGAGTATGTGTGTGTGTGTGTGTGTGTGTGTGTTTCATTGCATTTCATGAGTCTTTTGCTTAAAGAACATATGAAACATTCTGTGTGCAGATACACACTGAATTCCAGGAACAACTTTATAAATTTAACAATGTATTTTTTCAAACCATAATAAATGTCTAAAGGTTATTATTCTTAAATTTTCTTTTATTAATAATTCTGTTACAAAAATAAATCCTTTATACCAAGAAAATATATGTTAGATCTCATGGTTTCAGATATTTTAAGGTACAGTCATTTGTCCTCATTGGTTTTGGTTCTTTTTGGATGCAGAATAACATGGTAGGGAGATATATGGATAGAATGAGTTTACTTAGTTCATATTGGCCAAGAAGAGAGTCAGAGCCTGAAAAGTGAAATAGATTGCACATCCCCCCCCCAAAAAAAGACATGTCCCTAATGATCTATCTTCTTCAAACTAGAATTCATCTCTTGAAGCTCCTACAATCCCCCAGTAGTGTCCTGGGATTGGGGCATAGTTTGTAAAATATGAGCCTTTGAAAGACATTAAAGATAAAAATCCCATAAAAATTCTCATAGGAGAAGTCCTCACAATATCCTCCATAGCATAAAAATATTATTAAAGGGTATTAAGCAGAATATTCTCCACAGGACTAGTTAGGAGATAGTTATAGGGTCTCATGAAGAGTCACCAAGAGACTAATGAATAATGTGAGTGACAGGAGAAACACCAAAGGGACAGAAATCTGAACACAATTAATAGTTGCTGAATGCTAACCATGATTTCTATATAAGTGTACAGAATACCAGATTTTCAACTTTGTAGTGGCAATGCTACATTCAACCTATTAAAAGTAAGTAGAGTGAAATATGTTTTGGTGTCAGAATTTCAACTCTATTCCAAGGTACACATTATAACTAACTATTATACCAAAACTGTTCTACCTGTAGTGGTACTGGAAATTCTGAATAATAGATTAATGCAAGGTTTTCTTCTACATCGTGAGAATTTGACCTCTTGTTTTGTCTCTGTTCCCGTGCTAAGTTAATAGTATGTTATTACTTTACATTTCTAAACAACATAGATTATGTTTAACAATAACCACTATTTTTGAAGTTCATTTGGACTTGGAAATACAAAAAAATAATTGTTGATGAGTAGCCTTAGATGAATTCTACATTGACGGCAATGATTCTACAAAGATTCTTTTAAGCACACTGAAAATTGTTTGTATATATATGTGATAAGAGACAGTGGGTCATTTGGGGATGGAGAAATTTACCAAACTTCTAATTATGCATCCATCTGATGCACATCAATCTAATGCACATTGATGAAACATCTCAAGCAGAAATAAATCTCTCAATTTCTGATACCATGTCCCTGAACATTTTAAGTATTAGGATACCAAAGGTAATTTTTGAATGTTATGAGTGTAAATCTTATTTAATTCTATATAATTCTTTGTTCCTTTGTAGACATTACACAGTTTTAACAAAAGTACTAAGATAATACAATATTGAGCTTGATGTTCTTCTAAGGCAAGGTTTCTGAATAAGATTAGAATTATAAATAAGGAAATGACACACTACAATCCATAATGAAAAGGTAGCTTTTTGTCGTTAAATCAGAGATAGTTGCCTAGTTAATTAAACAACCCTGAAATTTTCTCAGGTACCATTGAAGTTAGAAATAGTTTAGAAATGGTAAATCTTTTCTTCTATCACTCATAATGGACATATGTTCATATGGTAGAACAAAATAAATTTGAAAATAAATGCCTTTGTTTTTGTAATATTGAATATAATTCGAAGATGTGTAACTTAGCCAACATGAAAAACTAAAGGAAAATTGTAAATTAAACAAATGGGAAAATATTTAATGAGTAAATTTAAAATAATTTAAGAGCTTGCATTCAGGCAAGAGAAAATGATTTTTCTCATATGTATTATCGATACTTATTTACATGTATTTTAAACATGATACAGAAAAATAGAACATGGTCCAATCTATAAAAATCAATACATATTCTCAAAGTTATAAAATATAGTGAAGAAAGGTGAAGACAGTTTATCTTTAAGAAAATCTTATAATGTGCATATATATATATATGCATATATATATATGTACATACATATATATATATAAAGAAGTTACTGAAAATCACAGCAAGAGTTGGGAGAGTTCTTGGTACTGCTCATCATGTGTAGCCAAAATATTTACATAATCATTTTTCTGTAGCTTGACAGTTCTCCAGTTAAAGCCTCTGTAGAGTGTACTACTTGGTTAATGATATGTATACTATAGGTTGCTATAAATGATTGCTTTAATATTATATAATAAAAATTAGTTTTAAGTTTCAATATGAATATATTTCTTCCCATTTCTATAAAATATTTCACTTTTAAATTTCTATTTCTAAGATCCTTAAGAAGACATATCCAATGACGATAGTACTCAATTTCTCCTTTAAATTTCAAGCTATATGCAGTAGCTCAGAAGACAGTAACATTATTCTCAATATAGCATTCATTACTTTGAAGAACAACTATTTGGCATATACAAGTTCTCCTGAAATCATATTTGATTTTTAATATTGATACTATTTGTCTCCCATCATTAAAATTTAGACTCAAAAACCTGAAAAATAATCTTTCTCAACTTTAGCCAAGTTTATAACTGTTAGAGCCTTCTCATTCTATGAATACCATTAAGTGGTGGAAGCGTTCTCTCCTGGTGAATGGAGTGAGGGGATTGAGTATGTATTATACCATTTTTTGTCAAAACTTCTGAGAATATTAGCTGTTATGATTTCAACAAGATCCATGAAGATAATATGAGAATCCACTTGCATGTGCTGGACCCATCACCTGAATATTCATGGTGTGATCTTTCCAAGGTCCAGATTGGCCTCTTCTGTGGTGCTCAGCACATTTATTATTGTTTAGTAATTTAATTATGGGGAAGTCACCAAATCAATCAGGATTTTTCGTTACTACATTTATAACTACTATGTTCACATTTTTAAAATAGAGGACTGATAAGTTGTAAAATTCTGAGAGGTCTGTTGGTTAATGATTACCTAACAGAAGCTATTTCTGAGGTTAAAAACCATTGTTAATGATTGTGTATGATCAACATTTATGTATCTAGTAAGTTGACTGCTCCTCTTCACTAGCATTGCTAGCATTCTTTGCATGAACTAATTAACATATAGGGAAATACATACATTTATACTTGTATATACTATATGTATATTTGTATTGGTTTGTGGATATTATACTTCAGTTTGTGTGAATACATATGTGTTGTATGTTGCAGGTACATGTTCATATGTGTGCATGCAAATGCTTACTCCTAAAGTGGAGTGTACATGTATTTATAAGTTTTCTTCACCTTAGGTTTTCATGTGTCTTCTGTAGAGTCTCACCATTTCAGCTATTCTGGCTTCTGAGCTTCTCTGGGAAGTTCACCTTTTTGTCTGTTGTCCACTAGGATTTCAGGTGGGCTGCTACAGCTCCCTGGTTTCCACATGTATTCTGAGTTAACTCGCTCTGGTCTTTATTCTGGCTCTGCCAAGTACTTTACCAACTGAGCCACCCTTGGATGTTCAGAGTTACAATTTTAATTTTACACATTTGAAGAGTATATTCTGGTCTGTCAATAAATTTCTGTGATTAGGTGTAGGCAGCCGCTCGGACGATCGAATCCAAAACACACGCGTGGTGGCAGCGATAGACGATTCCACTGTGCATGCACCCTTCCCGAGTGGGCTCATGCAAATTAGGTGTCTCCCGAGCAGGTGTATGCTAACCAATCATGCGCCAAACCCGAGCAGGTGCATGCTACCAAAGCCCTCCCAAGCAGGCGTATGCTAATGAGGCGATTGCCAGAGAACCAATCCAGGAGAACCACGAGAGCTTGGGCTCGAGTATAAAAGCAGTGCTAGCAGAGCAGCCGGGGCCATGCCATTCCATGCCTTTCCACGCCACTCTGCCAAAGCAAGAGCAGAGGCAAGAGCAGCGCCGACTATGCAGAAGAAGAGCAGCGGTGACTCCGCAGAAGAAGTGCAGCAGCAACTAGCAAGAGCCTCTGCCACCTATTTTGCAGAAGCGGAAAGAGCCGCAGCACCTAGGAAGCAAGAAGAAGCCGTAACACCTAGAAGAGCCGTAACACCTAAAAAAGCTATAACACTTAGGAACCGAAAAGAGCTGTAACACTTAGGTACCTAAAAGAGCTGTTCACACAAAAGAAAACTCCTGAGTAAACCGTCGAGAAAAGTCTCGGTGTTTGGTCGTTATTGCTGCCATCCGGGCAGCAAGGCGCCATACAATTAGGAATGAAGCAATCACTGTAGTTGATAGCTTTATCTTGTAACTTTTAAATATCTTTCTTAATATACAATAATTATGTTGAGTTAAATTATGTTTCAAGTAATTTTAATACATGCCCTCATATATATTGATAAAATCAGGATAATTAATGGAATTATTTCCTTATAATATTTTGTGCTTTGAAAACTTTGTTATTATTCTTTTTACTTTATTTATTCATTTATTTTTCCATTTATTTATTAGTTTGTTTATTCATTAATCTATTTTTCCTTTCCTTTTATTTTATTCATTCATTCATTCGTTCATTCATTCATTTTATATCCTACTAGCTACTCTTTCCTGTCCCCCCTCCCAAAGACTACCTCCTTCCCCCTTCCCTTCTCTTCTGAGAGGGTGGGGACTCCCTTAAGTGTTCCCCCACCATGGCTCATCAATTCTCTTCAGGTTTAGACACATCTTCTCCCACTGAGACTAGACAAGACAGCCCAGTTAGGGAACACATTCAATGACAATCAATAGATTTAGGGACTGCACTTGCTCCAGTTGTTGGGGGACCCCACATGGAGATTGAGCTGCACATCTACTATATCTGTGAAGGGAGTCCATCCTGTGTATGTTCTTTGGTTGGTGGTTTAGTATCTGAAAGCCCCCAAAGGTACAGATGAATTGACTCTGTTGGTCTTCCTGTGGAATTCCCATTTCCTTCAGGGTATTCAATTCTTCCTCCAACTCTTCCTTATATAAGAGTTCCTGAGCTTTGCCCTACATTTGGCTGTAGGTCTCTGCATCTGTTTCAGTCATCTGCTGGGTAGATCTTCTTGGAGGCCAGTTATGCTAGGCTCCTGTCTGCAAGAATAGCAGAGGATCTTTATTAGTATCAGTGATTGGTGCTCATCCATAAAACGTGTCTCAAGTTGGGCCAATTATTGCTTGGCCATTATCTCAGTCTCTGCTCCATCTTTGTCCCTGCATTTCTTGTATACAGGACAAATTTTGGGTTGGAAGTTTTTACTGTGGGTTGATGTCCTTATCCCTCCACTGGGGTTTCTGCCTGGCTACAGGAGGTGGCCTCTTCAGGTTCCATGTCCCCAATGCTATATATGCCTCAACTAAAGGAACTTACATTGACTCCTGGGAGCCTGCCTAATCCTAGGTCTCTTAACATCTTTAATAGGTTTTGTGAAGCACATTCAACTCATGTTTCACAAAAAATACTAAGTAAGCACGTCTATGCAACTGTTTAGTTATCTGTTGCAAAACCCACACTGTCTCCCTTTACCCACCACTTCTCAGCCCCTAATTCATGTTACTATGCATTTAATTGACTTCTTGTTTTGTTTTGTTTTGTTTTGTTTGTTTGCTTGCTTGCTTGCTTGTTTTATTTGAGACAGGGTTTCTCTGTGTAGCCCTGGCTGTCCTGGAACTCACTCTGCAGACCAGGCTCGCCTCGAACTCAGAAATCTAACTGCTTCTGCCTCCCAAGTGCTGGGATTAAAAGTGTGGGCCACTACCACCAGGCTCTTAATTGACTTTTGAAAAATATAAACATTTAAAAGATTTTTAGGACACATGTTGAGTCCTGATTTCCTTGGCATAATATCTAGTAGTATTTTTACTGATGCACATGATAGTACACCAATTCTTCACTCATGAATGCTGTTTCATTATCTATCTATTCTTTATTCTTGTCCATTCATCTGTTAATGAAATCTATGCTGGTTCTGCATCTTAGCTACTGAGATCTGTGGAAAGAAATGGATACATATGTGGGTATCTCTTTAATAATAATTCATTTAAGATATGATTCCACAAATGGTGAACTGGAAAGAAAGTAGAAGTAGCTTCAGCTTATTTCCCATAACCCTCAAACTCATGTTTGTAATCTACCCTACTAAATACTTTTTCTCGACGATAAATATTTATTGCACCTCTCCAATGTTAAAGGAGAAACAAAAGACATTTATGGCCTTGCCCAAGGTTTCAATAAATGCCTTATGATTAATGATGAACAAGAAATTTTATAGCCAGGTAGTAGCTGTGCACACCTTTAACCTCAGCACTTAGGAGGCAGAGGCAGGCAGATTTCTGAGTTTGCAGCCAGCCTGGTCTACAGAGTGAGTTCCAGGACAGCCAGGAAAACCCTGTCTCAAAAAAAAAAAAAAAAAAAAAAAAAAAAAAAAAAAAAAAAGAGAAATTTTATAAGTTAAGTAGTTCCAAATGAGAGTTATGTATGTGTGTGTGTATATATATATATATATATATATACATATATATATATATATATGTATATATATATATATATAAACTTTTTCTGATGGATATATAGAAAACTCATTTGTAATCACGATAATATGTACGTAAATATAATTTTAAAGTCCACTACAAAGTTTCTTATGAAAAGATATAGAATTTGGATGGCTTTCTATTTTTTTAATGAGAAATGATGAGATATAAGTGTCACCACTAATTTCTGAAGTCCCATAGAAACTCATTGTGGTAATCATTTCTCTATACTATTCATGAAAATTTCAAGTATCAGATATTATAATGAAATCTATTCCTAAAAATTTACATGTGAAAAATTTTAGATTGTATTAAAAACTTAAAGATCACTATATATTAATCTTAAATTTGGGTTCCATACACTTAACTATAAACAGACCACTGTGGAGCAAATACAATTTCATTGTTACTTAAAGTTAATATTTAGATTTGAATTAATATAAACTCTGAGCAGTTAGGATAAGTTATAGTATTGAAAGTGCCAAAGGTCATAAATACTTCATGAATTTATCTTTCAACTCCACATCTACAATGATACTCACATCTGACCTCTGTATTGACACATCCTTGTCTTATAATAAAGCAGAGTGAAATGAGTAGGTATTCTCAAAAAAGAAGAGCTATTGGTAAATTAAAATGTTAAAAAAGAAAGGAAAGAAAAAGAAAGAAAGAAATAGTTCCTTTCATATACAGATTAAGAATCTATTTCTGTATGATATATTATAACCAGGAGAAATTGTCTTATATCTAGGTAACTTGGGAAAAACAGGATCCAAGGATTTTTATTTCCCTGTGTGTAAATTTGTGCTTCAGTTTATACTCCTTTTAATCATCATTTTCATGTTTTTATTTAATTGAGAAAAGGTAATTTTATTAAACACTTCATAATACTTTTGTATTCCTCAAGAAGAAACTATCTAATGTTTTTGACTGGCTGATACCATGTGTTTACAATATATTTCAGAAAGTTTACCTGACATGTAAACTAAAAATACCATTTTTCTGGAAATTATTAAATTTCAGAAACATTAATCCTGTCATTTGTTATGGTATTTCACTTACAGTATGTTTATTTGATCACATACCATATTTCTGAATGGCATGTTAATTAACTTTCTTATTTAAAGACCATAAATTATATGAAATATCAAAAATGTTCCAAAATATTTACTAGTATGTTTTCAATTAAAAAAAAAGTTCTGCTGTACAAGTTTGGCTAAATTATCTTAATATAATGTGTTTAAGTTTACATTCTGATACATTTTTAATTAAGTTCTATTGTTTCTTTCTATATAGTCATCTACCCAAAGACTGCGTCCAACAAAACTATCTCCTCGAATAGTCTAGAAAATGTCACCATAGGTAAGAATTTTAAGAAGATACAAAACATCCCTTGGGTATGGGTTTAATTATTCAACAATAGAATTGACTGGAGAGAATAAAAATATACAAATTAATGTCAATGTCAGATAACTGTTTTTCAAAGCCAATTTCTTTCACTTGTCTCAGTGAATTACATAGGGAACAAGACGCTTTTAAGGAGCCAGATTGCATGCCTTTAAGTAATTTTAACCCTGGCATGCCTCTGGTTCTTTGACCTAATAACAATCTCCTTTTCATTTTCTCCCTAAACTTAATCTTATGGAGTGACTGCAAAAGCAGGCATATGTTGTATACATCTTGTCAAGAATGCTTCTTTGTATGAGGAAAAAGTACTAGCCAGCCGATCAAGTTCAAAATAGGATCATTCCCTGTTCTGTTGAAGTTACATTAAACACATACACACAGGAAGGCAGAGAAAGATAAAGTGGGAAAAAAGTTGATTTAACCCAACAAGAGAAAGTATTTTCCCTCAGTGAATCACTGAATAAGAATAAAACCTAAAGAAATAATTGCTATGCCTTTTTGGATAAGCCTGAGAAAAGAAATACTTGAGGAGTGGAATATACAGGTTGCTTCTACAAGAAAAACCTACTGATTTTTTTTTAAAAAAGTACTGATTCAAAAATTGCTGTGGTTTCAGTCCAATCTCAATTACAGTGCTTTGAAATTGATGCCCAGCATCATTATGCCATTTTCTTCCTTAAGTATAGTCATAGAAGCAACAATACTGAATAGAGGAGAGTTTTTAAAATTACTATTTGCTACATGGTGTATAGCAAATAGTCTTGACTACAGATTTTATTTCATAAAGTAAATAAAGTAAAAATATACGTATCTAAAAACTTTATGTAAGATTGGAATCTTTTACTTAGTTTCACTTTTGACAACTATTTTCCTATAACTATTGAAATCTCTTATATCTGTATATGTTATACCCATAGACGTACATGAGTATATAGTTATGTGCATTCATTTTGATGGGCACTACACGTTTAACTTCATATAGTCCTTGTGCTTATGGTGGGCTAAAACCTGAGAATGCAACCTATTATCGTCCTGAAGTCACACTGAAGTTAGAACTCTAGAGTAGAAGATTGTGCTTCTTTGTCAAATTTAGGATAATTACTTGAGGTTCTAACATTCTATCTATCTGCTGCAGTTACTGGCAACCAAGATAGATTTACAGTTGTCTTAAATACTCAGAGGCTTGAATGTCTTCTACTCCACTACAACACAAAAACAAATTTAGAACCTACCTGGGTCTATATTCCATTCCCTAGATGTTAAGTCCATAAGCATGAAAAATGGTGGAAACAGAAGTGCCAGTTTCCCATTTTCTGCATCATAACTAACACATGGATGTAAATTTGAAATCATTAATACATTGGGGGAGCAATATTCTATCTGTTTCTTTAGATTTGTTCAATATTTTCTTAGAAAATAAGTACTAACATTTAAAGATTTCTGTCTTTAGGAAAAATGATTCTTTTCATTAAATATTATTCTGAATCATAATACAAATGGAAAAAGCAAAAAATGTCCCAACCTGAACTTTGGAATAATAAATGGAATCAATGAAATATTGTTGAACTTTCCTTGTCCTGCATATGTTTAATAACTATTATTCTGTAAGTATTGCTAGAATGAAAGGATAAAATAAAATATCTGGACATTTATTATACATGTATATTCATGTTCAAGAAATGAAGATTTTAACCTGAAAGAGGAAATTCTCACTGGATCTCAACCCTAGACAGAGAACTAAAGAAAGTATGAAAGAGTGGGAAAAGGAAATAGTGCCTCTTCTTCATACACCTTAGACAATTGAGCAGTCATGAATGCAAGTCTTATACATATAGGTAATGTTATACAGACTGTGAGAATTATGTTTATGTATTTCAGAATATAAATAACAACAGTTAAAGAGGCCATAACTTTGAGAGAGAGAGAAATCGATTGAATTGGATTGACTGGCAGAAGGAAAGGGAAAAAAAACAAAGATCATCAGTAGAAATTAAGACTTTAAAGATGAGAACATGGTGAAATTTTGAGTACATTTGTTATCATCACTAAGAAACACAATCTCACAGAACACTCTGTGATCCTCTGGCCCTGAAAATCTTTCAGTCCCCTCTGCTATAATGAAATCTGAGCCTTGGGAGCAGAAGGGTTTCATAGATTTTTTTTTCCATCGACACTGGGTAATATCAAAAGCTGCACACAAAATCTCACCAACATGACTGACTGTTCAAACATGAGCTGAACAAAGATGACACCAGTGAACATGCCAAAATAGAAAAAAAAAATCCCAGGAAGCCTCAAGCTTTACACAAAGAACTATAGGCAACAATGTAAAGCTTAGAGCAGGAAAGGTGTTCTCACCCAAAGAAGGTTATTCAGTGCCAAATGGTCAACCCTGAAAGCATACATACTGAAGTCTCATATGAAATTAAAAGAATATTTAGAAATATATATAGGTACACATAGACATATATGCATGTAATAATAAGTTGTGAAAAAAGAGGTCATGAAATTGAAGGAGAATAAAGCAGAGTATATAGGAGAGTTTTGAGGGAAGGGAAGGGAAGGTTGGGAAATGTTGTAACTAAATTACAATCTCAAAAATAAATATTCAATAAAAAATTTTAAAAGGAGACATTTTCACTATTCCTAGAAAAAATTAAAAACTGGATGTTGCTCTCTGCTTCGGGAGATAATGAAATTTCATAGTCCATGCACATATTTTTGTGCACATCCTATTCAAGGTAGACTATTATTTGTAAACTTATTGTCTTAGCTAGGGTTTTATGGCTGGGAAAGGACTCCATAATCAAGGCAACTCCTTAAGAAGAAAACATTTTTTAAGTTTCATATGGTCTGTGAGTTACATTGTTGGTATACTGAGCGTTTGGACTAATATCCACACTTATCAGTGGGTACACAGCATATGTGTACTTTTGGGTCTGGGTTACCTCACTCAGGATGATATTTTCTAGTTCCATCCATTAGCCTGCGTATTTCATGAAGTCACTGTTTTTAATAGCTGAGTAGTACTCCATTGTGTAAATGTACCATATTTTCTGTATTCATTCTTCCATTGAAGGATGTCTGGGATGTTTTCAGCTTCTAGCTATTACAAATAAGGCTGCTATAAACATAGCAGAACATGTGTCCTTGTTATATGTCAGAACATCTTTTGAGTATATGCCCAGAAGTGGTATAGCGGGGTCTTCAGTTAGAACTACTTCCAATTTTCTAAGAAATCACCAGATTGTTTTCAAAGTGTTTTACCAGCTTGAAATCCCACCAGCAACAGAGGAGTGTTCCTCTTTCTCCACATTCTCACCAACATCTGCTATCTTCTGGAGGTTTGATGCCCCAACATAGGGGTAGGCTAGAGGGATGAGGCAGGTATGGGTGGGTGGATAAGAGAGCATCCTTTTAGAGCCAAAGGGGAGGGAGGAGGGGAGGGGAGATTGCAGAGGGGAGACAGAATTGGGATTGGAGGATGGGGCATAATATTTGAAATGTAAATATATACAATGACAAAGAAAAAAGAAAAAGAAAAAAAAAGGAAAATATTTAATTGGGGCTGGCTTACCTTTTCAGAGGTTCAGTCTATTGTCATAATGTCAGGAAACATGGCAGCCTGCAGGAAGACATTGAGCTTGAGCTCATTGGCAGTCAGGCAAGAGGAGAGTCTCCTGCATCAGGTGGAGCCTAAGCACTAGAAGCCCTCAAAACCTGCCTATACAGTGACAGTGACACACTTTCTCCAATAAGGCTACACTTATTCTAACAAGGACTTACCTCCTAGTAATGCCTCTTCCCATGGGCCAAACATATTCAAACCAATACATTCCACTCCCTGTCACCCAAAGGCTTATTCAAACACATGAGTCTATGGGGGACATACATAGCCATAGCACTAATGCAGTATGTATTTAGTTCAATTTCAAAAGTTCCCCATAGTCTATCACAGTTTCAAAAAATGATTAAAAGTCCAAAGCTCAAAGTCTCTTTTATTACCCATGTAATCTCTTAACTATAATCTCCTATAAAATCAAATTCACATCATGTATTTTAAACTTATGATGGCACAGGATATATATTATCATTTCAAAATGTCATAATGGGGCAATGCTGGAGCAAAGCAAGACCAATAACCAGGTAGACAAATTCTAAACTCTACATCTCCATGTCTAATGTCAAATTCTTTTCAGATTTGTAGACTGCAATATAATTCCTTGGGCTGGTTCTACTCCCTGTTAGAAGCTTTCCTTGGCAGATATCCTAGGGCTCTGGCATCTCTGACATCTAGGGCTCTTCAAGGCAACTTCAACATCACAGCTTCTTGGCCAAAGTCTGCGATCCACATATGATCTTCTGGTCTCCTCCGAACGGTTTGAGTCACTTCTTTAGCTCTGCCCTCTTTAGCACTCTAGGCTCTAGTTGACTCCACTCCACTTGTGTTTCTGTTCTAGCTGATCATCCCAAGGTACTGGCATCTCCAATACATTGGGGCCTTCTGCGGCAAATAGGATCCACCAGTAGACTCTCATGAGCTCTCTTCACGGTGCCAAGCCTCAGCTTCTCTGCATGACCACTTCAGTCCTGGGTCATTGTTTTCAACTGAAGCTGCACCTTCACCAATGGCCATTCTTGGCCTCTCACAGTTGCCAAGCCTTAGCTGCTCTCCATATCTCCTTCATGCCTTCAAAACCAGTACCTCCTGGGTGATTGTTATATACCACCAAGTCCAGCTGAAGCATGAGGTAGAAACTTAGCTATATTCTGGAGCACAGCTTCTCTGTGCTTTCATGAAACTTTTGCTAGAAGATATAACTTCAGTGATGCTCACCTCTTCTATATCATAGCTAATTTCTTAGTTCTGGCTATGCAGAATCAATTTTCCCAGTTACTCCTACTTTTTTTTTTTTTTGCTGTTCTTTTTTATTGCATATTTTATTTATTTACAGTTCAAATGTTATCCCTTTCTCTGGTTTCCCCTCCTCAACCCCACTATACCATCCCCTACCCACGCACACACTTCCACCTCAATGTCCTGGCATTCTCCCATACTAGGGCATTGAGTTTTCACAGGACCAAGGGCCTCTCTTCCCATTGATGGCTGACAAGATCATTCTCTACTACATATGCATCTGGAGTCATGGGTTGCTCTATGTTTACTTTTTGGTTGGTTATTTAGTCCCTGGGAGCTCTGGGGTATATGGTTGGTTGATCTTGTTCTTCTTCCTATGGGGTTGCAAACCCCTTCAGCTCCTTCAGTCCTTTTTCTAAATCTGCCATTGAGGTCCCTGTGCTCAGTCCAATGGATGGCTGCAAGCATCTGCAACTGTATTTGCCAGGCTCTGGCAGAGCCTCTCAGAAGACAGTTATATCAGGATCATTGTCAGCAAGTACTTATTGGCATCTGCAATAGTGTCGGGGTATTATGTCTGTATATTGGATGGATCCTGAGGTGGGGCAGTCTCTGCATGGCCTTTCCTTCAGTCTCTCCTCCACTTTGTCTCTGTATTTCCTCCTTTGAGTTTTTATTCCCTTTTCTAAGAAGGACTGACGCATCCACATTTTGATCTTTCTTCTTCTTCAGCTTCATATGGTCTGTTAGTTGTATTGTGGATATTCCGAGTCACATGGCCAAAACTACCACTTTCGGTTGTTTGTTGAGCTGGAAAATGCCTCCCTGCCCCCTCAAGTTCTATTACATCATCACCAGCTTTCTGTTTTCCAACTCCTTCAATACCAAAGCTTGGTTGTCCAGGAACTTGCTCTGAAGACTGACCTTGACCTCAGAGATCTGCATGCCTCTGTCTCTTGAATGCTTAGATTCAAGGTGTGTACTACCAGGCCTAGACCTAAGCCTTTCTTTACTTGGAACTTCCTCTGCACCAAGCTGGACTTAAACTCAATGATATGATTGTCTCTGTCTCTTGTGATTAAAAGCATGTACCATGATACCTAGTCCTTACTTTAATAGTCTTTCACAAGATCTTTATCATTTCTGGATTGTAGTTCATTCCAGATATAATCAAGTAACAACTGACACTAGAGATCACAATCAATCTTGTATCTCCTATATCCAAATCAGAACAATAACCTGGTCATAATAATGCTTAACATGATATAGCTATCCCTTATTTAACTGCATACCAGTCAAAGCATAGAAAACAGTGGTGCCAGTGGTGATTTGATTACAAGATTAGCTGAGTATAACCTTTCCCAGAGATCATCAGTCTCTTAATTCCATTTGACATCTTTGAACACAGAGTTTAGCTTCATTTTACTTCCTGGTGCGCCTTCATTTTTTGAAACATACATTTTATAATTTTCTTTTCTAATCTTTCTACACTTGATCAAAATGTTCCTCATAAGAATGAACTTTAGATAAAGTCTAAACTAGGCTTATTTGAGACTTCCTTTTTCAACACAATTAATCTATGTCTCTTCCATTTTAGCTCAGGCAGATTCTTCAGACAAGGGCCAAAAGCAGCCATGTCCACCACCTAAATATCACAAGAGTAGCCTTTAGGCCACATACTAAAATTCTTCTCCTCTAAAACCTCTAGAGACAGGCCACCACAGTTAAAATCTTTATCAGCACCACTGTCTTCTATGCTCCAATAGTATGACTCATTAAGCCCTACTTAAACCATTCCACTGCTTTCCAAAGTTGAAAAATCCACATTCCTCCAAACAAAAGCATAGTCAGGTCTTCCATAGCAATACTCCACTCATGGTACCAACTTCAGTCTTTGTTAGAGGTTTATTGCTATGGAGAGACACCATGATCAAAGCAACTCTTTTTTTT
>NW_022196894.1:65164781-65205654 GCF_008632895.1 Mastomys coucha | reverse complement strand
GAAATCCACCTGCCTCTGCCTCCCAAGTGCTGGGATCAAAGGCATGCGCCACCACCGCCCGGCCAAAGCAACTCTTAAAACAAGGAAATATTTAATTGGGGCTGGCTTACAGACACAAAGGTTCCATTCATTATCAACATGGCAGAAACTGTGTCAGCCTGCAGGCAGACCTTGAGCTGGAGGAGCCAAGAGTTCTACATCTTGACCCTAAGAAAAAAAAAAAAAAAAAGACTTCCTTAGCAGGCATCCAGAATGAGGGCCTCTACTGCACCCCGTGGAGCTTGAGCACTAGGAGTCCTCAAAGCCTGCATACACAGTAACACACTGCCTCCTACATGTCTAAACCTATTCCAACAAGAGCCCACCTAATAGTGTCAGTTCTTTTGGGCTCAAGCATATTCAAACCTCCACACATGCTATTAAAGGTGTTTACTAGTTTGCAGTTAATTTTTGAGAACAAGTGAATAAATGAAATAAAAAACACTGATTCCAGTGCTCACATTATAAATCTTGATGCAGCCTGAAGTCTCTGCAGATCCACTAATTTTGCCACAAGTATTGATCAACCAAATTACCAATGAGAATCCTTGTTTGATTCTATGATATGAGTATCAAAATGATCATTTGGAACTAATGGAACTAACATTAATCATATGAGCAGAAAATGTATTTGAATATAGCCAAGCGGAGCATTGTAAAAAATGTAAAACTCTTTAAAGATGGAGGGTTCCATTTGATCTGCTATAGTTAGCTCTGCTTCATCTAATTATACTCTTATTTTTTTGTATCAGTGTCTACATGGTTGCTTTTTGTTTGTATTGGCTAAGTTCTAACTTATCTCTGGAATTATTGAATCCTAATACATCAAAATTCACTGAGCATAAAAAACAAACTATGAAGTCACTTTAAATAAATTACCATTTATAGATATAATTGGAAATATATGTGTGTGTTCTGTTTAATTCTATGCATATCAATTTTAACAAGTTTCTTGACATTTCCATTCCCTAAGATTTTTTTTTCACTAGTGGTTTAACTACAATTAAATCTATCATTTTTCCTGGAAAGTATTGCTTGTAACTTTGAAAAAAGTTCGTTCATACAGAAAGAATAAGAATACAAAATGTAAATGTGTGTGTTTTTTGTAATAAAGGAGTTTGTAGATTAATATAGAAATGTAGGAAGAGCGGTAGTAATAAAGGATACGACTTCTACAAAAACTAATTTGTTCAAGTTAATGATCAGCGTGAGGAGTAATTAACTTGAAGTCATCTACATCAGCAATTTTTGATATCAGGTAATGAAAATTTGATAAAAATATATTAGTCTGTTTTACCAGTTGATTTAAAAGTATCTAAATAGTTTAGGAGCTGATATTATATGTTAAAAACTTGACTTGGCTTCTGGAGTTGTAAATGTATGGCAGAAATGCTTTGCAATTGTAAATAATAAGAAGAAACCTAATTTCTCAGAATTGCAGGCCCATTGGATTGAGAACTCAGCCAGATACTGCAGGCAATAATGCATCTCTCAGACTGGGCTTCTCTTTTATTTTATTCTTCCATCACAAAGATATGCTTAACAAAAAAAAAAAAATGTTTTGTCAAAATAAACTTCCTAAAGTCAAAATAATGGTAGGTATGTGGAACTAGATTAATGTGAAAAGGTGCTTGCCACCAAGTTTGGCTGCTTGAGTTTGACCTCCAGAATTTACATGGTAGAAGTAAAGGCTGACTTTTATATGTTGGCTTTCACCTTTATTCTTGTGGCATGACCAGTGTGTGGGCACAAACAAAGGGATTCACATGCACACACACACACACATACACACACAGACACACACACACACACACACACACACAAACCTAACTGTTATAGTTTATAAAAAATGTCCCTTTGAAAAGTGAGCCAGGCTCATGCCTGGCTGATGCTAGGTAACTGTTGGATGGAGCCTAGAGGAATTACTAACACTAACCCAAGAAATATTTAAAATGTAAAAAAATAAATAAATAAAAATTCTTTAAGGCTCAACAGATCATTCATACATGACTGGCTGTAAAATGATACAGTGACTGATTAGAAAAACGTGCTCCTTATAAAATTAAAGTAAATATTAAACTTCAACATGTCAAGTAAATCCTTTGGCAATATTCCCTTAATAAATAAAACTGTACTAACTTAAAGCCCATACTAAGACTAGAATGTTCACAGTTACCTGGAACTCTTCTTTCTCTTTTCTTTCTTTTCCTCTCTCTCTCCCTCCATCTCTCCCTTCCTTCTCTCCTTTGTCTCCTTCTCCTCTCCCTCTCTCTCCCTCCCTTTTCTCACTTTTCTCTCTTTCTTTCCTCATTCTCTCCCTCTTCTTCCCTCTCTTCTTCTCTTTCTCCCACTCCCTTTCTTCCTTTCTTACCTCCTTTTTTTCTTCTTGTCTGTCTGTTTTCCTTTTGTTTATTTTTCAGAAATAGTGCAACTTTGGCCACTAACCTGTCGGTATCCCAGCTTTGGCAATCCTAATCCCAGAATGGCAGATGTACACCACCACCTGGCTCTAAGAACTGCATTAATCATAATGAAAATGAGGACTCAGCTGACATATTCTTTAAGAATAACTAGCCCATATACATTGTGAATATTATTGAATACTATTCAGAGAAAAAGACTGCTGTTTGTGTAATGAGTTCAATCAATCTCTAGAAAATTATGCTATATGCGAAATGTCATTTTCAAAAGACATTTACAGTATGTTTCCATTTACATAACATTTGGAAGGATATATTTCTTTTTGAAATGTCAGTGAATCATCACAACAAATTAGCAAGAGGGTTGGGAATATTGTGAGTAAGATCATGGAAGCCTGACAAGGTATTGGCTCTGCACATTAACTTTACTCTGGTTGTTCAGATACAAATCACATATAGTAATAAAGCTCTAGAAAAATTAGATGCATATATATGCACTTGCATACAATCATAAAAATAAATGTGAGGGATATAAATGATTCATAGAGGACACCAAACCCATATTCTGACTGGAGTACTGCTTATGTGTAATTGTAAGATGTTCTCCATAGGCTGGTGTTTTTGAAAGTTTGGTCATCAACTGACAGTGCTATTTGGGGAATTTGGGGGATCTTTAGGAGATGGAGTTTGCTGGGGGAAGTATATGACAGGGACGGGCATGTGGTTTTATAGTAACACTCCACTAGGTTTTTTTTTTCTTTGTATACTGACTGCTGATACATCCAGCATTTCTTTCTATCCAGCATCATGTCCCCTCTTGCACCTCTTAGCCCTACTTTTCTTTTCTATGCTATTTATGCCTTTTGTCAAAATTACCTATTTAAATGATACCAATTATAATATACTTTTTGTATCAAAATTGACATTTGCTCTAAAATAATGAGCATGTCTCACTCTTTCCAGGATACTAAGATATTTTCAGGAAATCTCAGTTTATTTTAGTCTATGTAATTTGTGGTTCTTGTTGGTCAACATTTTCTTTGGCAGACTTTGTTAAGTTAAATATCTTTAATTATTAATGATAAATAACTATTTCCTTTTAAGATGGGAATTATGTTCTTGATATTTATGAAATCATTTCTTAATTTTTCATATTTTTCTAAAGATTGTTCTCAAAAGGAGTACAGTAAACACTTAGTTTACATCAGACTAAAATTTACCATACATGAATGATTTACGAAATGATAGCATACGCATTTGTAAGAAACGAAGTATGTGAGTAGACAGGTCATCTCCACAGTATTCTAGGTGTACAACAGACATTACATGGGATATAGAGACTCTACATTCACATCAAAAACATATAGTTTTAAAACAGCTATGGCACACACTCCTATACATACTCAGAAGTACCATAAAAACATTAAACTGCCTTCTGCCCAGTCCTTTTTTGCTTTAATTAGATGTTTTCTTTACTCACGATATCTCCTTTCCCAGGTTGCCCTCCAAAAAGAAAAAAGAAAATAAAATAAGAAAAAAAAACTAAAACTAAAACAATCCCCTCTTTCCTCCCCCCTTCGCCTGCTCACCACTCCACCCTCTCCCACTTCCTGGCCTTGGCATACCCCTACAATGGGGCACAGAACCTTCACAGAGCCAAGGTCCCCTCTTCCCATTGATGACCTACTTGGCCATCCTCTGCTATACATATGCTGCTGGAGCCTTGAGTCCTCCCATGTGTACTCTTTGGTTGGAATTTTAGGCCCTGGGAGCTCTGAGTTAGTTCATATTGTTGTTTGTGCTAAGGGGCTGCAAACCCTTCAGCTCCTTGGATCCTTTCTCTAGCTCCTTCATTGAGGACCCTGTACTCAGTCCAATTGATGGCTATGAGCCTCTACTTCTGTATTAGTCAGATGCTGTCAGAGTCTCTCCAGAGACAACTATATCAGGCTCCTGTCAGCCAGCACTTGTTGATATCCACAATAGTGTCTGGATTTGATAATAGAATATGAGAAGGATTCCCATGTGGAGCAGTCTCTGGATTGTCCTTCCTTCAGTCTCTGCTTCATAGTTTGTCTCTGAAAATCCTTTTATGGGTATTTTGTTCCCCCTTTTAAGAAGGAATGAAGTATCCACACTTTGGTCTTCCTTCTTCTTAAGTTTCTTGGAGTGTGTGTCTGATTTTTGTGTCTTTTCCTGGGCTCATTTCCTTCTTCTGGTTTGTTTATACAACTATTGTTGTGATAGTTTTGTTTTATCACAACATATTTTATTTTGAAGTGTTTTGTTTCTCTTAGAAACATGGTCTTTTCTAATGGAAGATAGAAAAGGAGTAGATCTGAATGTGAGGGGTGGTGAGGTAGAATTGGGAGGAACAGAGGGAGGTGTCACAGCAATAAGAATATATATTATATGAGAAAAGGATAAATTTTCAATAAAAGGGGAAAATGAAAAACAAACAAACAAACAAAAAATAGCTATGGCAACTTGACATTGAACTTTCCATATAGACTGCCATCAAATTTATTCCTTAAGTATTTTTGAGTAGTATACTTCATATTTCATATTTGTCAAGGAATATCTTATTCTTGGTATATGCAACAAGTTAATGAGAGAGGAAAAGAAAAATACAGTTTCTAATTCTTTGTTTTAAGCTGAATAGTTTGAGAATGATCATTCACAGAAATCAATGCTTAAGTTTTAACTAAGTTTTAAGTGACATTGTATATTAAGGCAATTTCATATATGATTCTAAGAAATAAAGCAATATGCATATGATAATTTCCTTGGGGAAATCATGTTTTCTTTATGAAAAACTGGCTTTCATCAGAAATTTCGAAATACAACTCTGTGGTGAGTAGAGGATTACTTATATGACATTCCTGCCAGACTTTTATATTTATGATGTGAAGAGCTGGGCAAAGGTCCAAAATAAAATGTAAAGTATGACTAAGTGTTTGAAAATAGTAATTCCTGTCCAAAAGCTATATACCAGTTCAGAATAGAATAGTTATCAATGCCAGTCTTCATTTGATTTGCAATTCTTGGAGTGCCTTTTGAACAGAGAATGGTAGTCATATATTCTCCTCTGTGCCAAAACCTCAGTCATGGGAATAGGCTAGAGTTTCAGTTCAATTTCCAGAAGAGAGGATAAAAAAGTATGCCATTTAACTTGTCATATGCATGTACCAAGAGTGATCTGAAGGTGAAGGCTAAGATATATGTTTCAATGGGAAAAAAGTCTGGGAGTACTTAGAAAGGCAGAGAATATTGGATATTAAAACACACAAGTTCCTTTTGGGTCATGCCCTCTAAGAAAATGTAGATAAGTATTTAGTGTTTACCTCAAGTGTGATACAATTCATCGCTGAGCTTATTAACATCCACCCCTGAATATTCACATACATTCATTTTTGCTTTACCATCCACTTTTGGTTAATCACATCAATACCTCCCTTTGAACTCTGAGGTCCTTGGAAACACTCCATAATCCATGATATAAAACACACACTGAATGCCAGATAATATCCCTTTGGGTGAGTTACATATTTTCATATGTTTATTGGCTAGGCTGCTTTATTGGATCAAATCAATGTCTATGAAATGTTTCACATTGAAGGTTCTCAATAAATGTTTATTCTGATCATCCCTGTCACTGATGCTAATTAGAGAGGCTTTGTCAGAAGTGTTTGCCACATGTTTTGAAATGCCAAGGTGATGGTTCTATAAAATGCATCACAGGGATTAATATTTATTTCTTGTTTAAAAATTTATATAGTAACTATCACTTTAGAACATGGATGCTTTGACAAGGTGCTTTTTTAGCATTAGAATAAAATCAGTGGGAAGAAAGAACATCCTATTAATGATTTTAGGCCAGCTCACATCTCTGGCTGAATAATTTTATGGAACTAAGAATATGAGACAGCAGAAATGACTTGGGATTTATTTCTCTTAGTAACACCATGCCCATTATCATCCCTACATTTTTTAAAGGAATAATTTCTATTGAAATACTTCTTCTCCCCTAGTCCATGATACTGATTCACTTTGTTCTGGCTCATAGATTGCTTCTGTCATCCTTTACTTCGTCTACTATGCTAATATATATGTTTCAGTTTAAATCATATCTAGACTCCTCTTGTTCTGATACCTGTCGTAGTTGGGGTTTCCATCGCTATAAACACCATGACTAAGGCAACTCTTATAAAAGACATTTAATTGGGTCTGGCTTACCGGTTCAGAGGTTCAGTCCATCATCATCAAGGCAGGAGCATGGCAGCTTCCAGGCAGGCATGGAGCAGGAAGAGCTGAGAGTGCTACATCTTGATCTCATGGCAGTTTGGAGAAGATTCACATCATTAGACGACAAGGTAGAAACTCTCAAAGTCTACCCACACAATGACACACTTCCTCCAAAAAGACCATATCTCCTAATAGTGTCACTCCCTGAACCATGCATGGTCAAATTACCACAATAGCCTACATGTTTGCAAAGTTTTGTCAATGTGTCTTTACATTCATTTAGTGTGTATGTGTGCTCACATGCATTTGCACATGTACACATGAACATGAATGCATATGCCACTAACCTTGTAGCAGAAGACAAGTTCCAGGAGATAGTTTTCTCTTTCAACCATGTAGGCTCCCGAGAATAAGATTGGGCCACCATGCTTTGTAGTAATGGACATTATTTGCTGAGCCATTTCATCAGAACTTAGTATTCTGATTAATAACAACTACTCTAAAGTTTACACATAATCCCTAAATATATATGTCAAGGAGAAGACATAATGATTTGGTGAATGAGAATTTATTCCCTTTTAGAATTAGGTGCCTGGGCAGGAAGTTCAGTGATTAAGAGAAAGTTTCTTTAGGATGGAGAGATGACTCACTGGTTAAGAGCACTTTCTACTTTTTGCAGAGAAACTCGGTTTGGTTTCCAGCACCTATATCCCGCAAAGCATATTTGCCTGGAACTCTAGTTCCATTATATCCAAGGGCTAGACTCATGAGATACACATGCAGGTAGGCAGTTGTATAAGAACGCATACACATGTATGCGTTTATGTGTATATATGGTATATGTGTGTGTATATGTGAAATATAAAATATTTAAACAGAAAGAGTCCATATGGATTTAAACCATATCACATGATAACTCATTTTATGATGAAGAAATGAATTGTTTACTTTATATTCTAGTGTTACTTTCTTCTTTCTTCTGTAGAGATATAACTCAGAGAAGAAAAGTAGACATAAAACAATGATTTTATAATATATTGAAAACTTATCAAAGGAACATCATTAAATTTATTTTAACACATGTGTTGAAAGTATTTAATTTTGTGGAATATGAAATTTTTTACATAGGCCTAGAGGAGCAATTTGGGGGATTTTCAAGAAAGTTACCTTTTTTTCCATCTAACTAACTTCAATGACATGAAAAAATTCCCAGAAATTCTTGATGTTTCTCATAAATTGGGTAGTTTGACACAATATGTGTCCCTTACCTGCTGCATCTATATAATGAAAAATTAATTTGTCACTTCTTTGTAATACTTTATTTAAATTAAAAACCTTTTAAGCCAATGTTCATAAAACACTTGTGTTGTGTTGCTCAGTATCTGCTAAGGTGATTTTTAAAATCTTATGTGGATTTGATTACCCCTTTTCAAATCATGTAAATTATGTAATTGAGTGAGTTTTCTGGTGATGGATGGGCAAACACCTATTTAGTTTATATGAAGACCTTGATACTCATGTGAAGTGAAATATTTTGATTTCCTTGGAGATTCATATGTGTCATGTGATGTTTCTCTGGAAACTGTTTAATGAGGGGATGTTTTCACAAAAGCATGTATGTGGTATGTTTTGCTGAGAATAGATGTTTTTCTGGAACCAGCATGGAAAAATGGCATGTGATGTTCTGCTAGAGGAGAAACTTAAAAAAAAACCCATGATGTATGCAAAAGATGTAAATATAAGCTAACAGACAGTAGATGGTGCTTTGCGGTATTGGTTTGCCGTGCTATTCTTTGCTGATCGTCTTTGGTCTTTGCTGACTTAGTCTTCACTGACGATGTTTTGTAGCATTGGTCTACCTTGCCACTCTTTGATAGTCATTGCTTGCCATGGTTTCATAAAGAAAAACATCACCAAAGAACTTCTGGTCAATTTTGGTGTCTTCTTGCTGCTACCTCAAACTCAGGACAATTGGCAGAGCCTCACGGTTTCCTCTGGATCAAACTGCTGTTTCTGATTCATGAATGCTGTTCACATATGGATCAAGCTGCCACTGTGGAATGATGTAAACTGAACTGCTAATATCCTAAGACCACATATTATACTTGCTCCAAGAAAACCTATTTCTAAACACGTCCACATCCTCCATTGCCCTATTAATGTTTCTTTTACACTATCTCTGATGGGTGGTGGGCTTAAAGAGAGGTAAAACATTTTAAAACCCCTTTTAAAAGTAGATTTAAAAAATATAAGGTTACAACATTATAATATTCAAATTCTCTCAACACACTATCTATGATTATAGTTTAACTTAGGATAGCTATAATTATATTCTAGAAACAAGGTCACACTGAATAGCCAAAGCTGAATTTCATCTTACAGTGTAACCTTCCTTAAATTTTAACTTTTTTATCCTCCTACCTCAGCTACTAATTTTATTTATGTGTACATATGTGTGGATTTGTATTTACTATGTGTGTTCAGAGACCTCTAAAGTTGAGAAGATGGTGTCTAATATCCTGGAACTGGAGTTGCAGGTGATTATGGACCTTCAGATATAGGTGCTGGAAACCTATACAAGAACAATCATATATGTTAACCATGAACCCATATCTCCAGTCATGAAAGTTTTTGAAATGTTTCTCTCCATAAAAATCCCATGGATTCTTTAAGTGATCAAAATATTTTTCTAAAATTTAATACCATAGTATGGTTACATGAACAGAAACATCAAGTGATACCTCATTAATAGGTATTACTCTTATTGTTTGCTATCAGAAAAGGTAGAAGATATATAAAAGGAGAATTAGCAAGCCAGTGATATACCTGGCTCTATTTGTCTCCTGTAAGCTATAAGAATAAGCTGCTGTGCCTGGTTTCAAGCGAGTGCAACAGTTTACAACCCAGGTTCTAAAGCCTGTGGGGCAGGCACTTTACTAATCCAATCATTTCCTTAGCCTTGAAAATGTAAGCTTATATTTTATAAGTAATATAACTTACTAGCTTTCAAATGAAAAATGTATACATTGAATAACATTAAAGAACATTTCCAGACTTGAAAAATAAATTCATTTCTATTTCCTCACTCCAGAAAATAAATGTGGCTGTTAACCACCCTTTATACTTTGAAATTTTACATGAGATGGCACTTTATCATCATGATACATTTGTCATAGACAATTATGTAATCGATTTGTATGATGACATGAATGAATGAGGATATGTGTCCAAGTGCTGATGTTTAAATCATTGAGGAATTAAGCTAGGGAGTATAAAAATTGCAACTTGAACCTTTCCCAATTTGTTTAAACTAGTGTCTAAATTTATTTTTAATTGTATTTCATTCTCCACAAAATGTAATGGAAAGCAAACTACATTCACATCTACTGCCTTGTCGGTAAATTCATTGTTTGCATATTGCCGTGAATAACTCTGCCAAATTTCTGAAATGCACTTTAGGTGCTAACAGTGATCCTAAAGGCAGAGTTCTAATCCGTTCATATCGTGTGTACATATTTTGAAATTTTACTTCTGCCTTTTGCCATTACTTCACGTTCTGCTCAGTTACAAACTGCCTGAACTTCAAAGGAGACAAAAGTCAAAACATCATAACCTTAAAGATCCAAATTGAACAGCCTTAGCCCTCTGCCAAATTATCGGGCCTATCAGCAGGCTGAAGTGTCAATAGCTTTATTGTGCTCTCTTTTCCAGCTTCTGTACTTGAGAATGAAAGACACTTCTTTGTGTTAAAGTGAATCAGGGATTATATTCTATAAGAACAACTATGGGTGATGGACACCTAAGTGATCTCCTGCTGCTGGCCTTGGACCATGATGCAGCTGAGCACACTAAAGGCAACAAAGCAGGAGCCGTTTTTGCTCCTTTAAAACCATTCCAGCTTCTATTGATGTACACAGGAATTTGATAAATGCAGTGATGTGTCTGCGCTCTAAAAGCAGCACATAAAACTTAGTGTAAATTGTTTATCCTTATAGATTTCATCCGCCACCCAGGATAGACTGTGACTGAGCTGGTGCTAATATTGGAATATGACTTTGAGGCATGCAATTAAACCAGCACACTTTTTTTGTTGTTTTTTTTTTTCCCTCACCATGTCTTTTCGTTTTGTCAGTTATCATCCCTACTGAATTTACTGAGAGTACAATGAAATTTTAAAAGAGAAAAATGATACTCAGTGAAGAACTACTGGTTCAAATCAGGGATGAAGGGAGAATATGGCAGTCTGAGCTGTGGAAGCAACAGTTAAGCCCCTCACATAACTGCTGATTTTCACACCATCTTCTCTCACTGCGAACGTGTCTGGGATATACAGTACCTTACAGTGACTGTCTCGCCTACAGAGAAACCCTGTTTTAAGATTTCCTTCTCTGCACAGCCTTCCTCTCCAGAATTCACAAAACACTCTTACATTCCAGACACAGCATTAATTTCTCCTGCTCTTGGTTACGGAACAATAATGTATGTTTTTACCTAAAAAATTTCACCTTTGGAGTGAATAATCATTGTAGTGATAAATAATGTGAAATGTTGGCTTGCAGATTTCCCTATATCAAATGCTGTTTCATGGCACAATTAAACATACTTCCCTTTTTCTCTCTCCTTTCTTTCTTTTGTTCTTTCTTCCTTCTTTCTTTCTTCATTCTTTCTTTCTTCATTCATTCATTCTTTCTTTCTTTCACTCACTTTATATCCAGATCACTCCCCTTGCTCCGAGTTCTTCTATTACACAGTTCCTCTCCCCAAGAACCTCATTGTTCTCCTCTGGGAGAGTGGAGACTCCCCTGACCCTGGCAAATCAAGTCTCAGCAGGGATAGGAGCATCCTTTCCCAGTGAAATGAGACAAGACAGTCCAGTTAGAGGAATAGATTTCACAGACAGGAAATAGATTTAGGGATGCCACTGCTATAGTTCTTGTGAGACCTGCATGAAGGCCTGCACATCTGCTATATATGTCAGGGCTGGGGCTAGGTCCAGCCAATGCATGCCATTCATATGTAGTTCATTCTCTGAGCTCCTGAGGGTTCAGGTTAGTTGATTCTGTTGGTCTTCCTGTGGGCTTCCTATACCCTTCTGAACCCTCAATCCTTCTCCCAACTTTTCCATAAGAATCTGGAGCTCTGTCCAATGTTTGCTCATTGGTCTCTGCATCTGTTCCAGTCAGCTGCTGGGTGTAGCCCCTTGGAGGAAAATTATGCTAGGGTCCTGTTTACAAAAATCAAAAGTATCATTAATAGTGACAGGGATTATTGCTAGCCCATGCAATGGGTCTCAAGTTTGACCAGTTAAAATGGGTGGTCATTCCCTCAGGTTCTGCTCCATCTTTCTCCCTGAATTTCTTGAAGATAGGACACATTTTGGGTCAAACGTTTGGTGGGTGGTTTGTTGTACTTAACCCTCCACTAGGTGTGTGTCTGGCTATAAAAGGTTGCCACTTTAGTTTCCATATCCCCACTGATATGAGTCTTAGCAAAAGTCATCTTCCTAGATTCCTGGTAGCCTCCCACCTCCCAGGTCTAGCAATGTCCCTCACCCTTACTCCTAACTTTGCTAGCTGCAGAAATCCATTCATTCTCCTGGCTCTTCTGGCTTCTCTCCTGTCTCTCCTTACACATGATTCTGAATCAGCCCATCCTCCTCTCCATCCCTTCTCCCACCCAGTTTTCTCCTTCCATCTGCTATATTGACTATTATATTTCCCCTTCTATGTAAGATTCAAGCATCCTCACTTGGGCCTTCCTTTTTGTTTAGCTTCTTTGGGTCTGTGGGGTGTAGTATGTATATCCTGTAGCTAATGGCTAATATCCACATATCAGTGAGAACATACCATATGTGTCCTTTTGGTTATGGGTTACCTCTCTCAGCATAGTATTTTCTATTTCCATCTATTTATCTGAAGATGGTTTTAGTGCACAATTGTACCAGTCTTTCAAAGAAGAGTTAATATCAACACTCCTCAAAGTATTACACAAAGTAAAAACAGAAGGAACACTTCCAAACACATTCTAGAAGGCCACATTCACCTTGATAACTAAATCACACAAGGACTCAGCAAAGAAAGAGTATTTCAGACCAATTCCTTTTATGAAAACGATGCAAAAATACACAATAAAATACTCACAAACCAAATCCAAAAACACATCTAAAACATCATTCAATGTAATCAAGTAGACTTTATCCCAAGGACACAGGGATGGTTCAATATATGAAAAGCCATTAGTGTAGTCCATCATATAAATATAAATCATCACATAAAGAAGAAAAACCACATGATCATCCTATTAGATGTTGAAAAGGCCTTTGGGGATTATTTCTTTCATTATAAGATAAGAGAGGCATGACATTTGTAGATACCAAGCACTGAAACTGTTAAAAATATGCATTGACTAGACCCTAAAACAACAGCATTCATCTTCTGACTCATTTGGCTGATCCAGCTTGGAATCAGTTGAACAGCATCAGACTTGCCCAGCATATACTACATATCAGAGTGTAATGGTTCAAGTTGATTTTCAACTTGACACATTTGGAAAGGAAGCAAATCAGCTGAGGAATTGCCTCCATCAGGCTGACATGTAAACACATACATGCTAGTACATTCATGACTGCTAACTGATGTAGGAGGGCTTAGTCCACAGCATACCCTAGGCAGATGGGACTGGATTAAATAGGAAGCTTTCTTTGTAAGCTAGTGAGAGGAAACAAACCAGGAAGCAGTTTTTCCCATGGCTCATGCTTCAGCAACCAGAAAGAATGTATCTTAGCCTTATCAGCCTGCCTGTATCTGTCTATCTGTAGGGCAGATACTAGACACCTATGTATACCTATATGTGTCAGGGTATCAACTGATGTCTCTCTGGCTATCAGCCTCTGTGCCAGTGAGTAAGATGCGTTGTAGTCTCTTCAATTTCCTGTATTTCTCTGACATTCCTTTTTTTGCATGTTCACCTTGGACTTTACACCTATATGGGAGTGTATAGTTTCAATATACTTTCCATGGAGAAAGAACCCTCTCAAATAAGTCTCATATTGTATTCCTAAAGTACTGATTAAGAAATGTTGCATTTCTTCTAGGTGGTAATACATTATTCAGAATCAAGATAGATTCATAAATTGACTCTCTTTCCAGTTAAATCAATACCAGTAATTTTCTCTGTCTAAACACACAATACTAACTCAAGCACTACCTAGATAGAGGTCTTGCATTTATTTTCTTTCTTCTTATTTTTTTGAAAAATTCTCCACTGGTATTATTTCTATCCACTTTCATTTGTATGTGGTTCTTGTAAGTGGTGCCAGTTTTTGAACAACAATATGGTGGATGGAAATTCTAAAGCCTGGATTTTTCTCAATTAATCCTGAATCCCTCCCCACATGTGTGAGGACATTGGGGAATGAATGCCTGCAGTTTCTTTCAGTTGCCTCTGAAAACCACAAAGAACATGGTCCTTAAACAAGTGTCTCAGAAGACTATCAATACAGAACTCACTGTAATGCTTTCAGTGAGAGTGGTTTCACTTTATCCTAAGCCACCAAGGAAAGTGATACCACCAATAAGAGCCATTAGCATAATGTTATCCATTTGCAATTACTACCTTTCTGAAAGATTCCTGTGTTCCTTCTTATCATAACTATATGTCAGTAGTACATTTATAAATAACAATGATCATGGAGTTATATGATAATTTTAATTTTGTAGAGTTAACCTCCAAAAACATATTTCAACATGAACATTTAATATCTATTTTTCATTATATTTTATAATATATGAATAGAGTAGTATATTCATTTACTACTTAATGAAAAGATAAAGATTGCATTAGAGACTAGAATTTCTAAATCCTTCTTCAAGAGTTGATTAGTCTGCCTATGTGCTCTGTGCCAAGATACTTCAACCTTTAATTAAAACTAGCAATCCCCAGCATCCAATGGATACCAAAAGCTGCCAATATTGCCACTCTTTGATATCTGAGCCAAAAGGTATCAATGACTGTGGATTTGGACATGTGGCCTTCCAAATTACCATAAACTATTCATGGGACTCCCATTGTGCTCAATGGCAGAGTTTTAAGTCCTACAGAGGAAAGTGTACTTCTCCCTGCTAGGAAGGACTCATCAAAGCCCATGACCATTCCATCTTTATTAACATTGGGTCTGAAATAGGAGACTAGTCTATTAAGGCTAAGAGAGAAAGCAGATAATGAAGAAATTATGTATGAAGCAAACAATTTCATTAGATTTCTTTTTTTTCTTTTTTATTAGATATTTTCTTTATTTACATGTGATATGATATCTCTTTTCCCAGTTTCCCCTCTGTACTGGCTGGTTTTGTGTGCCAACTTGACACAGACTGGAGTTATCACAGAGAAGGGAGTTTCAGTTGGGAAAGTGCCTCAATGAGATCCAGCTGTGGGGCATTTTCTCAATTACTGATCAAGGGGGTAGGGCCCCTTGTGGGTACTGCCATCTGTGGGATGGAAATCTTGGGTTCTATAAGAGAGCAGGGTGAGCAAGCCAGGAGAAGCAAGCCAGTAAGGAACATCTCTCCATGGCCTCTGCATCAGCTCTTGCTTCCTGACCTGCTTGAGTTCCAGTCCTGACTTCCTCTAGTGATCAACAGCAATGTGGAAGTGTAAGCTAAATAAACTCTTTCCTCCCCAACTTGCTTCTTGGTCATGATGTTTGTGCAGGAATAGAAACCCTGACTAATACTTCTTCTGAAAAAAATAAAATAAAATAAAATAATAAAAATAACCACCAACAAGAAAATCATTGTTCCCTCCCCTCCCCCTGCTCACCAACCTCATTAGATTTCTTAATGAATATCTTTCATGTAACAATCTATGTGATTTTATAGAAAATCTAGTAATGATTTAGCTAGTAAATTTTTTTCTGCAGAATAAAATATATCTTTACATAGATTAATAACAGATGACATATATTTTCTTAATATATAATTTTACATTTTTCAGAAGTATATTTGGGCCTTTTGTATTTAATATTGCCTTAATGTTATAATTGAGGTACTGTTTTAGTATAGTATCACAGATAAGGAAAAACTTTGAGTTTCACAGCCTCCAAACAGTTAGGCAAATAACCAAGAAACTCTGAAAAAACTATAATTTTCATTCAAAGAGTTCTATTTAAAAATATTTTGAAAGCTGGGCAGTGGTGGAGCATGCCTTTAATCCCAGCACTTGGGAGGCAGAGGAAGGTGGATTTCTGAGTTTAAGGCCAGCCTGGTCTGCAGAGTGAGTTCCAGGACAGCCAGAGCTATACAGAGAAACCCTGTCTCGAAAAAAAAAAAAAATTGAAATCCTTGTTAATTGAATATTTTTCTGTTGACTTGAGAGAATTGTCTACTAAGAGAATAATGTGGTAAATGAAGAAAATATACCCAAAAATAGTGTTAAAATATAAGAACCAGAAATGTATATTAATAATTTGGAAAACCAATAGATATTGTTTATTCTTATTTTGTAAGAATTACTATAGGAATTACTCTTATTCCCATTCCCTCATCAAATGTGATTAATTTATGCAAATCTGTGATAGTGGTTTATTTTAGTATGCTTTGATGAAGTCATTAATATATCAGTTATTGTGTGGGTGTATTTTGCGTAAATTAAATATTATGAGATTTTTTTTAAGATATTTTCTTTATTTACATGTAAATTTCTCCATTCACAGTTTCCCCTCCAAAAAACAAACAAACAAAAACAAACCCCTGTTGCCTCCCACTTCCCCATGCCTGCCACCCCGCCCTCTCCCACTTTCTGGCCCTGGCATTCCCCAGTACAACTCAGCTATTAAAAACAATAAATGAAATTCTTAGGTAAATGGATGGATCTGGAGAATATCATCCTGAGTGAGGTAACCCAATCACAAAAGAACAAACACGGTATGCACTCACTGATAAGTGGTTATATTATGAGATTTTAATTTGCAATGTCTTTATAGATCTACAAAATTACTTTTGGTTCACTTAGTTAAACTAAAAGTGAATATCTCCTGTGTAAAAAATAAATTAATAAAGAGATTATAGGTAACATAATAGGACTGTAATAAAACCATGTTTTGAAATTAGGAAATGTCCTATATAAATTATATTACATATTCATACTTAATAGAATCAAGAATTTATAAAGAATATGGATTATTATAAGAAATAATAAGATTTGACCTCTTAGTTATGGGAGCACAGTACTTACTAATTCAACATGGGAATAGTTTTATTTATGTGTGATAGAAATTATAATAAAATTATTTTCCTTTCAGGTTTATTCATTTTCTTATAAATTATATAATTTATTAGATGGGAACATACAATATGAAATAATAAAGAGTCTTAATAATATTTTGCAAGTGTATAAGCTGTACTTCCAAATCTCTATATTTTTCTACATGGCAAGCTCAAAATTTTTACAGGCACTTTTATCAATACCATTGTCAATAAAGATACGTCTTATGTATCTTAGAGATATTATATGATACTGAGAGAATACCAAGAGAAATGTAAATGATACAGCAAGCTAGACAATTATTTACACTGTAATTAACAATTAAATAAATAATACTGTTAGAAAAATAATTTTATTTTTATTAGATCTTTGAGAATTTTCTACTTATTTTGAATATATTTATACTTTTTCCAACTCTTTTGTGATCCATCTCGCAGCCAATATTTTGTTGTTGTTTTTTCTCCCCATCAAGGAGAATGTGAGCTCCTCAAAACTCTTGAATGTCTGGATTTTGCACAATTGTGGCTAACTTATTAAGGGTTATACTCATAGAGAAAACCACCTCTTCCACTCCCAGAAGCTACTGTTTGCCAGCAGCCGCATTGCTCTTGATGGGATCTTGTGTCTAATTCTACTTTCCACGCTGTGATTTGATCTTGCTTGGATTTGCAAAGGTATTTTTATACTTTTCAACCATTCTGAGTCCATATGTACAGTTGCCCTGCTATGTCTTGTACTGATATACTGTCCTTTGCTCCTATACATATTCACCTTTTTTTTTTCTAAAATGATCCCTGTGCCCTTGAAGGAAGATATATGACCCATGTGATCCATTAAGGCTGACATTCTGCCATTTCTCCTCTATGCCTTCATCAGTTGTACATCTCTGTGTTACTCATTTACTGGAAATGAAACTTTTCTGATTAAGATCAAGAGATGTATTAATCTATAATCTATGCTATATCATTAGGTATTTTTTAATACTATACCCACTTATGCAAATAAAAGTAAAAGGTACTCTCTTAGGGTCTATAATTATTCTAGTCAACAGTTTTTGGCATAATAATGATGCCATATATACCCAGTAAGTATTGTAGTATACAATCTTCGTATATGGGGAAAACTGATTATACTACTTTCTCCTTTGGTATAATTTATAGAAAATTTCCTTTAAATGAAAGATGGTTATTAAAGATAAAACTCAGAGGTCAGTAACAGCTTGGTTTCTCCATATTCAATAGCTAAATATATGCTTTCTTCAGCAATGGAGACATGCCATTGTTTTTTGGGTTGCAACCAAGCACATGGTCAATAGTTTATGATGTTTGGTTTATTTAAGCATTTACTTTATTAAAACTTCAGAAGGAGTACTCAATTTGCTCCCAAGACATTATATTTTATTTGTTAGGCTCTAGTGTCTAGGAGAGGCATTATTGTAAGTAGGTAACTCCATGGTAACTCCTGTATGTATTTGCGATGATATACCTCACAAGATTGTGCAATAATAGGTTTCCACATTTTTGAAAATGTCTTAGGATTACCGTAGGTTTTAAATAATTAATTTTGTGTATTCAAGGCTGAAAACATCTTGTTGGATAAATAACAAGCATGCTTATGTCTATGAAAGAATAATCCTCCTCCCAGAAACCATTAATTACTTTGATTTCTTTGTATGGTATCAGGATCCCATGAATATTCTCTTCTTCCAAGTTACCATAGCTATTGATATTAACATTGCTCCAGTCTTGCTTACATAACCATTTTTTATGAGAAATTGTTTCAGAGCAGACTTCCTTATATTCTGGCTCTTATAGACTTTTTGCTCTTTTTCATAATGTTCACTGACACAGACGGTGGAGTGCCTGTGGTGTAGATGTAATCATATAAATATTAAAAAATAAATATATAAATAAAACCTACCACAGTAAGGACTTACATATTTTTGCAGATCCATGTGTATGTATATGTATTTATTTAGCAGTAATAATCCAAGAAAGAGAGTAAAGGTGGAAGGAAAGCTCTGAGAAAGGCAACCTGGAGAATCTGAAGGAAGGAAAGAGACAAGGAAAGGAACATAATTCTATCTTAATTTTAAATGTATTAAAATTGCTAAAGGATTAATCTCACTAATAAAAATAAATGTTATAGTTGAGGGGAGAAGAAATAATTTTATACTATCTACAAGAGGTTGCCTTCAGCTTTTAATCTAACATAAGCTGAAACTGAAGAAGAAGAAAGGATCTTCAGGCACTGTTGATATGGTAATTGGTGATAAAACAGAAAGGACATCATAGAAGTTTAAAAGGTCAAAATTACCAAAAAGACTTTTAACAAATTTAAATACATGACATTAGAAATATAGTTGTAACAAGTATTAGAATTCTTAAATACATATAGCAAATATTAACAGACAAGAAGAGACAACTAGAGATCAACAAAGCAGTAAGAGACTTTAATGCCCCATGTTCATAACTATATAGTTCAAAAAACAGAAAAATATTTCTTGGAAGACTACTAAAATTTCACTTTTGACTAAAGAGTCATAAGATACAAATGTGGATATTTCCACAATACTATCTGGTAGGAGGCCCCTGGCACATAACCAGCAGAGGACTGCCTGGGGCCCCAGAGAGTAGGGGGGCCTGGTGGTGGGGAGGGTTTGGGTAGGGGGAGGGTAGGGACATCTTCTTGAAGACAGGGAGAAGGAATGGGTCTCGGAACCGTAGGAGGACGACCAGGAGGTGATAGCAACTGGACTGTAAAAAATGATTAAATTTTTTTTTTTTTTAAAAAAATACAACTATGTAGAAAAAAAGCAATCAACAGATCAATAAAGAAATTTCAAAAATAAACATAACATGAGACATGGGAATATGGGAAAATAATATAAAAATTGTAAATGATATAGTCAGTTATTTTAATTCAGAAGGTCTTGACAATAAGTAACTAAATTAATAATGAAAGACTCAATGCCAATGTATATTTTCAGAAGCCAGACAAATAGTAAAAAACTGACCTTAATGTTAGGAAACCATAAAAATGATGAAAAGTAGAATGCAGTTGAGTAATATTATGAAAGCAATACAAAAGTAATGAAACTAAAATTAGTCTCTTGAAAGGATAAAATTTCAAAAACCCTAGGAAGACTAATAATAATAGTGATTATATAAATAAATGTAATCAGCAGTAAAATGAAACATTACAGCTATTAAGACAGAAATAAAAAGTTTTAAAGAATATTTTTAAAATCATATGCCAACAAATTGGATAGCTGGAATAACTAATTGAATTTCTAAAAACAAGCATTCAGCTGAAATTGAGTAATGAAAAAATAAATAAATTGAAAAGAAGAATGGTAATTAAGGAATATGAATTAGTAATAAAAAAGTAACAATGCATAAAACCCCAGAATTAGATTGTTTTAATTATGAACTGTACCAAAGATTTAAATAACTAACAGCAACCTTGTTAAAACTTAGTAAAAACATTGAAATGTGAGAAGCTTCCAGCTTATATCCATGAGACCAGCATTACCCTCATTTCAAAAGCTAGTAAGAACACTGTGAAGAAAAAATTCATGTGAGAGTGATCCTGATAAATGTAAATAAAGAAGCTTTGGACTAGAGAAATGGATCAGAAGATAAAGAGTGTGCTGTGCAATCAAAAGTACCTGAATTCAGCTGTTCAGCACTCCTATAAAATCTGAGCATTCTGTGCTTTAATACTGCAGTTAAAGGGAGGCAGATCCTAGGTATAGCTCTACCAGAATAGTTGAAATACTATACTAAGTTCCATGTTCAGTGAGATGCTTTCTCAAAGATGGGAAGGAAGGAAGGAAGAAAAAAGGAAAAGAGAGAGAGAGCAAGCTAGGAAGGAAGGAAGGAAGGAAGGAAGGGAAAAGACAAAAAGAAAAATTACAGAGGAGAATGAATGAATGAAACTTCCCAATGTAATAACCTTCTGGCTTCAATACACATCTGTATAGAAGAGAAGAAACACTTGCAAGCATAGATGTACACATGCATAACACACACACACACACACACACACACACACATACCAAAGTAAATACCACGTTAACATAATTGCACTTTCCACTGTGACTTATCATTGGAATGTAAGGATGGCTCAATACAGAAAAATATGTTACTGTGATAAAAACACATTTAAAAATGTTAAGAATAAAAATCATAGTCATATCAGCTAAATAAAAAAGTCATTTAAGTTGATATACCTTAACAATAAAAAGAACTCCACAGTAACCTACAGGAAAAATATACTTTAATATAATAAAAGTCAGAAGCAACACCTATCATACTAAATAAATGTCATAAAGAGTTTGCTCTTAGAAAAGAAACAGAGCACGGATATCCCCTTTCAGAGCAGTAAAGTATATGAGATATTACAGATCAGACAAAATAATATCCATGGTTAATAGACCAAATTTATACAAGAAGGCCTTATGAATAAAAATAGTCTAAGACTCCATAAAATGTTAGAACTAATATATAAATTTAATGATGTAAAATTACATAAGATTAACATACATTATATTAACATTTTTATGCACTATCAGAAAAAGTAATAAGGAAAACTCATTGCCAGAAATAATGTAATTTGATAATAAATTAACTAAGGAAATATAAATATGGAAACTAAAAAATATAAGATATTGATTAAAGAAATTGCATATATAAAAATTGAGCTGCAATTCTATCCTGTTGTTATGTTTGTTTGTTTGTTTGTTTATTTTGTCAACTTGACCCAAGCTACCTTGGAAGAGAAAGCCTCAACTAAGAAAATGGGGGCCAGAATATAGCGAAAATGCCAGAGGCTGTGCTGGAGTATCAGTTCCTAGGAATGTACCATGAGTATCATTAGGCTTCATAGGAGATGAAAGCAGATAAGACATTGTGCTTCTCGAGGGAGGCTGGAGGCAACCCCACCCCTACATGCCTACAATGCTCTCCAATAATGTGTGGCAAGAACTAGTCCAGGTAGACACAATCAAAAGAACTTGGGCAGGACTTCAGTGGTATTTCCGGAAATGAGGGATTTGTAATGTTAAATGGCTATCACAACTTTCACTTGTTTTGTTCTCTCAATGCATACAAAATTTCTGAGGCTGGTTGTTTGGTTGGTTGGTGGTTTTTGGTAGTAATTGACCATAATAGTTTTGTTTTAAAAGAATCTTTACCTTATTAAAAGGATCTTCAGGCACTGTTAATATGGAAATTGCTGATAAAACAGAAAGTTCATAATAGAAGTTTAAAAGCTCAAACTTACCAAGAAGACTTTTAACAAATTTAAATATATGACATTAGAAATATATTTGTAACAAGTATTAGAATTCCTAAATACATATAGTGAATATTAACAGAAAAGAAGAGACAACTAGAGATCGACAAAGCAGTAAGAGACTTTAATGCCCCATGTTCATAACTATATAGTTCAAAAACAGAAAAATATTTCTTGGAAGTCTACTAAAATTTCACTTTTGACTAAAGAGTCATAAGATACAAATGTGGATATTTCCACAACACTATCTGGTAGGAGGCCCCTGGCACATATCCAGCAGAAGACTGCCTTGGGGCCCTTGTATAAATTTGGTCTATTACCTTATGGACTTTACTTTAGAAACCTAAATGATGGGTTTTTAGGTTTAGAAACCTAAAACATGGTTACATAAGCAAGATCACTATATGCTCTCCAATTAGTGTGGCAAGAACTAGTCCAGGCAGACACAGTAAAAAGACCTTGGGCAGGACTTCAGTGGTATTCCATATCATATAAATGATAAGAGCCAGAATATAAGGAAATCTGCTCTGAAACAATTTCTCATAAAAAAATGGTTCCATAAGCAAGATCACTTATATAATAATCACTATTATTATACTTTACCTTGGTGTACTCTTGAGCTAGGCCTCAAACTCACATTTTACATTGCTCACATTCTGTAATCGTATTGTTAAATATTAAGGTGTTAGTTTCTTACTAATAATTGTAAGCCACATTTCTAAAAGTCAGTTAGTTCTCCAACACAAAGGGATTGACACCTGAATGGCTTTACAGGAAATAAACAGTGCTGCTCAGTTTTTCCCTGGGAAATTTATAGCAAAATGTAGTCATTAAAAATAGGATTTCCTAATGTTTTTGTCCAAAGCTGAATGCTATGTTCCTAAAAATCATGATTCCTAATCAAACTACCTGCTATAACAGGCAAGATTTAAGTCAGTCCATATTCATAGAAACTATAAAGTGGAACAGACTATTCCTCCCATGTAAATACAATATTCATGTTCATAGATTCAATAATATGTTCCTTTCCAATAAATTACCTTTACTCTGTGACCTTGAAATGGTTAGCTATCATAAAATTGTATAGGTTAGGGGAAAGGAAATAATATTATATCTGACCTATAATACTTAGACAACAGATGTTTGGCATTTTGGTTTCTTTCTTAGCATGATTCATTCTAAGATTCTACTCATTCTTCGACTTAAAACTAAATACATCTGACAGCTATATTATCTAGTATCTCAGTGTCTTATACACAGAATGTAATCATTCAAAACTTTTTAACTTACATATTTCTTTCCAAGACTTTTCACTCAGTTAAATCAGCAACTCAAGATCTTATACCACTTTCTTCTTTGACCACTTGGTACCACCACAGAGCTGGTTTCCTACTGGTATTTCAAGCATTTGACCTTTATCACAAGAGGTGATATTTATGCATTTACTGCATAGATATTATTTCTCTTTCCTAAATCACAGGAACAAAGCATATACATTTTACATTTCTGGAATGGACTCTTTGATCATATAATAACTTTTCATTTGGTCAGTAAGATGACTTGGTGAGTAATGGTTCTTGATACCAAGCCCTGAGGTTCTGAGCTTGTTCCTGAGGTAGAAGGCTAGAACTGACTCTCCTAATTTCTTTTATGACATTCACTTGTACTCTATAGTATGTGCATATATTCCTTTAAACACACAAATGAATGAATAAACAAACTAATAAGTAAATAATTTGAGATAAGTCTTTCTTAGCTAGCAATACAACCACATTCATATCTACTGCTCCTTGCATTCCTTATGCAATGGATGCATTTCTCCTTGATTCAAATCCTTGACACAGTACAACATTTCAGTCAAGGACAAAACACTTACAGGATGGTGTGTGCTATATAGGCCAGATTCGTAAGAGGCTACATCATTTAGGTTTCTAAAGTAAAGTCCATAATGTTTGTAAAGTGACAAAATTGAATAATGGTACATTTCTCAGAATGATTCCCTGCCAGGAAGTGACATATGACTGAATTTATAATGATTACATATACTTTTGTGATCTCTACTAAACTCCATGAAAGTGAAAATTGGCAATTTTTGAGACTTTAAACTCACAGAATCTATTATGATGCCCACCACATAATAAAATTGCAATAATATTACATTTTAATATTAGAATACCATGCAATAATTTGAGAGCACTCATACAACTATTTACAAAATAATTTTCTTCTTTATTTTTGCTACAATGGTAAGAAAAGGTAAATAATAAATGAGATACTAAAATTGGAGACAATTTTGTGGCTGGTACAATATTAATGCACCTGAAAGACTTGTCTTGTTTTATTCTACTGTGTTACTTCATCTTTGAAGAAAGCAAGAATGGTCAGAAATGATGATTTATAAGAAAGTTATTTCATAAACAAATATGAGAGATTCCATAAAAGCAACTTAACAGCACACCTTAAAGCTCTAGAATAGAAAGAAGCAAACACACCCAAGAACAGTAGAAGGCAGGAAATAGTCAAACTCAGGGGTGAAGTCAACCAATTAGAAACAAAGAGAACAATACAAAAAATCAACATAACTAAGAGCCGATTCTTTGAGAAAATAAAAAAGATAATTAAGCCCTTAGACAAATTAACTAAAGGGCTCAGAAACAGCATCCAAATGAACAAAATCATAAAGAATAGGTGACATAAAAATAGAATCTGAGGAAATTCAAAAAATCATCACAAACTACTACTAAAGCCTATCCTCTACAAAACTGAAAAATCTAGATGAAGTAAATGATTTTCTAGACAGATACCATGTAGGAAAGTTAAATCAAGATCAAGTAAACTGTCTAAACAGTCCCATAATCCCTAAGGAAGTAAAAATAATCATCAAAACCCCCAAACCAAAATATCCCAGGGCTGGATGCTTTTAGTGTAGAATTCTACTAGACCTTCAAAGAAAAGGGAATACCAATACTCCTCAAGCTATTAAACAAAATAAAAATAGAAGGAAAACTACGTAGTTCATTCTATGAATCCACAGAAACTCCAATACCTAAACCACATAAAGACTCAACAAAGAAAGAGAATTTCAAACTAATCTCACTTTTGAATATCAATGAAAAAATAATCAATAAAATTCTCACAAAACAAATTCAAGAACACATCAAAACCATCATTCACAATGATCAAGTAGGCTTCATCCCAGGGATGCAGGGATGGTTCAATATATGGAAATCCATCAAGGTAATGTTTAAACAAACTTATTGGGGGAGACACATGATCACCTCATTAGATGGTTAAAAAAAAAGCCTTAACATAATACAACACCCCTTCATGTTAAAAGTCCTGGAGAAATCAGGAATTCATAGCACATACATAAACATAAAACATAATAAGTAATATACAGCAAACCAGCAGCCAACATCAAATTAAAGAGAAACTAGAAGCAATTTCTCTAAAATCTGGGACAAGACAAGGTAGCCCACTCTCTCCCTATCAATTCAATACAGGACTCCAAGTTCTAGCTAGCAAAATTAGACCACAAAAGGATATCACAGGGATACAAATTTGAAAGGAAGACATCAAAGTATCACTATTTGCAGACAATATGATAGTATACATGAGCTACTCATAAATTAGACCTGAGAACTACTTACAGCTGATAAACTTCAGTAAAGTGGCAGGATATAAAATTAACTCAAACAAATCAGTAGCTTTCTTTTATATGAATGATAAATGCTGTGCCCAGAGTCCATGGGAAAACCCAAATGAGCCCAAGAATTGCAAAGTCCGTTGTAACTCCCAAAAGAGCCTTTTATTTGAGTCCAGACTTCGATCATAAGCTTTACACTAGATAAGAGCAAGGGATCGCATGTGACCTGGAGCCCAGAAAAAAACATAAGTTTATATACAAAATTGGGAATTCTTAGGATGCTTCAGTGAGTAGAACTGGTCTGCAGTCCCACTCTGTGGGTATCTTCTGCTGGAGGTTAGACAGGACCTGCAAAATGAAAAGGTCGAGAACAAAGAGGCAGAAGCCAAGTAGAGTTCTATCAAGGCGTCTCTTTACTTGGGGGTATTTCGAGCTTATATAGGCAGGTAAGAACTGAAACTGAAATATCCAGAAATAAAATATTTGCATAACATAAACATTGCGGACAAAGTCAGGAAAGAGTCAGAGGGAGTCAGGAGTGAAGGTCACCAGTGGCTCTGTTGTCTGCGGATGTCCTCAGGCAGTAGGTGTTGTCCCAGGCATAGTTGTATCTCAGCATAAACTTCCCTAGCAACTTCTTTCAGAGATAAACTGATAGTCTGCAGAAGGTCTTTCTTCTTAATTCCTCAGGTGACCGCCTTGGGCAAAAACCTCCAAAGTCTGGAGGCTGAACTGGGTGTGGGAGGCAAGACTTCAGAGTGAGGGGAGTGAAATGCTATAACCATTTGTTAGGACAGAACTGAAGCCGGTGGGGGATTAATGGGTGTCTGTTTTGGTGTTATCAGGAACTAATTTTATGGCCAGCCCTAACTGTCTTTGACCTCTGATTACCTTTTTCTATGATTTAAATGGGGGTTACAGGGAGCTCTGATCCCCTCTGGGTTTGTTATTCCTTTAAGGTCTCAAGGACAGGCACCTGGAGAGTTTATCTGGTTATCTGATAGCCTGGCGACACCAAGACTGAGAGGATGTCTCTCCTTAGCACTTGGCTCTATGAGATATTTTCATTAAGGGGGAAGGGGTTATGGGTAGTGCCATTCTAACGCTAGTCTGTGTTCTCCAGGAGCTGTGAGAGAGAGATGGAGGTGGGAGCCCTGTGCTAGCTTCAACACCAAGACCAGCTAGCTTCCTGAGTATTGTGCGTGCCGTGGGCAGGAGGGAACAATGGGAAGCTTTCTGCAGGGACAAACTATCTATACACAACACTGGAGTTTCTTAGGTAAGGTTTTAACCACAGAGTACTAAATTTAGTAATTCTGGGGTCACCACAATAAACAGGCTAAAAAAGAAATTAGGCAAACAACACACTTTGCAAGAGTCACAAATACTATAAAATATCTTGGTGTATCTCTTACCAAGCAAGTGAAAAATCTGTAGGACAAGAACTTTAAATTCCTGAAAAAAAAGTAATCAAAGAAGACCTTAGACGATAAAATAATGTCCCGTGCTCATAGACTGGGAGGATTAACAGAGTAAATATGGCTATCTGACAAGGAGCAATCTACAGATTCAGTCCAATCCTCATTGAAATGCCAACACAATTCTTCACAGACATGGAAACAGCAATTCTTAACTTCATATGGAAAAAAAAAACCCTTTGGATAACCAAAATATTTTCAACAATAAAAGAACTTCTGGGGAAATGACCATCCCTGACTTCTTGCTGTATACAAAGCAATAGTGATAAAATTTGCATATTATTGGTGCAGGGACAGACAGGTCTATCAGTGCAATAGAATTCAAGACCCAGAAGTAAAGCCACATACCTATGGACAATCGATCTTTGACAAAGAAGCCAAAAACATACAATGGAAAAAAAAGAAAACATCAAGAAAACATCTTCCATAAATGGTGCTGGTCTTCCTGGCAGTCTGTATGTAGGATACTGGAAATAGATAAATATTTATCACCTAGCACACAGCTCAAATTCAAGTGGATCTAGGACCTCTAAATAAAATCAGGTACACTGAATCTAATAGAAGAGTGTTGGGCCCTGTTTGGCCCTGGTTTGGGCCTTGAGGACAAACCTGAGCCTGGCTCGAGTTTTGTAAACTGTCTCAGTCACTTCCATACTGCAGTGACTCAGCACCACCTGCTTAAGCCTGCCTTTGTCTAGCTACTGCTGACTTAGAAAAACTTTGTTGGTTCTGGCAGTCACCCTATATCCTTCATCACCTTTCCCCTCCCCCATGTCATCTCATCTCAGCAGAACCTGACCTCCTCTCTCTGCCCTTTATAAACAAAAAGATTGATACCAGTAACCAAGTTCCTGCTTTTCCAGGCTCCCAGCTATCCTGCTTGCCTGGACTGGGTTCTCTCTCTCACCCAGACCTGCCGGAGGAGAGTTGGCAGAAGAGAAATTGGGAAAGAGCCTTGAACTTATTGGCACAGAGGGGAATTTCCTAAACAGAATACCAGTGGCTCAGACTCTAAGATGAACAATTAGTAAATGGGACCTCATGAAACTGAAAAGCTTCTGTAAGGCAAAGGACACTACTGTAGTAGAACAAAATGGCAGCCCACAGATTGGGAAAAGATCTTTACCAAGTCTGTATTCAACAGAAGGCTAATATTCCAAATATATAAAAAAAACTCAAGAAGTTAGCCTCCAAAAACCCAAATAACACAATTTAAAAATGGGGTACAGATCTAAACAGAATTTATAACAAAAGAATCCCAAATAACTGAGAAGCACTTAAAGAAATGTTCAGACCATTGTTATTAGAGAAATACAAATCAAAATGACCCTGAAATTCCACCTCACACCAATCAGAATGGCTAAGATCAAAAACTGGAGTGACAGCACATTCTGTCAAATATGTGGAGAAGGAGGAACGTTCCTCCATTGCTGGTGGGGTTGCAAACTGGTACAACCACTCTGGAAATCAATCTGGAGGTTCCTCAGAAAATTGGAAATTCTAGCTGAAGACCCAGCTATACCCCTCTTGGGCATATACCCAAAAGACATCCCACTGTACCACAAAGATGTGTGTTCCACTAAATTCATACTAGCCTTAATTATAATAGCCAGAAGCTGAATAAAACTCACATGTCCTTCAACCGAAGAATGGATACAGAAAATATAGTTTGTTTATACAATGGAATACTATTCAGCTCTTAAAAACATGGATATCATGAGTTTTCCAAGCAAATGTATAGAATTAGAAAATGTCATTCTGAATGAGGCAACTCAGACTCAAATTGGCATGCATGGTATGTACTCACTTATAAGTGGATATTAGCTCCAAAGTACAGAATACCTAGATACAACCTTCAGACCTTAAGAAGTGTAACAAACAGAAATGCTTGAGTAAAGAGACTTCAATCCCACTTAGAAAGTGGAAGGAAATAATCACAGGAAACAGAGGGAGGGAGGGACCTTGTTAGGAGAGGAGAAGGAGACAGGACAAGAGGAATAGGATCAAATATGGGGGAAAGGAACAAGAGAGAATCCCAGAGGGCCAAGAAAATAAATGGAAATAAGCAGCCTCCAGGAGTGGGAGGCTGAGGCAAGGGGACCCTCTCGAAAGTGTTAGAGATTTGGGACTTGAGGAAGTCTCAGGACTAATTGGGGGTGACCTTAGCCAAAAAGCTCTATATTAAGGAGAGAGAACTCTGAGAGTCCACCTCCAGTAAATAGGGCCTCAAGTAGAGGGACTGGGTTACTAAACCACAGTCAAAATATCTGACACAGAATTGTTCCTGTCTAAAAGAACAACAGGGGCAAATATGGAAAGAAGTTCCAACGACAGGCCCAATTTGGGATCTATCTCATGGGGTTGGCAGGGTAGCACCAAGGCCTGACACTACTATGCTAAGATGTTCTTACAAATGAGAGCCTGGCATCACTGTCCTCTGAGAGGTCCTACCAGCAGCTGACAGAGAAGAAGTAGATACTTAACACCCAACCAGTTGCCTGAACTCAGGAACCCTGTGGTTGAATTAGAGGAAGGATTGAAGAACCTGAAAGGGAGAGCAACCCCATAGGAAGACCAACAGTTGCAACTAACCCAGACCCCAGGGAGCTAGCAGAGCCTGAACCAACAACCAACAGCATTCACCAGCAGGTCAGAGGCCCCTGGCACATATGGAGCAGAAGGCTGCCTGGTCTAGCCTCAGTGGGGGAAGATGTAGTTAGTCCTCAAGAGACTTGAGGCCCAAGGGAAGGGTGAGGTCTTGTGGAGGTGGGGAGTGAAAGACCCTGGAGCTCGGGAGACCCTCACTCAAGTCTCAGGATAACATGACCACCCAATAACTCACGAGAGACCAACCTTGCTGCAATCACATGAGGTTCATTCAGGCCAGACCTGGGTCAAACTCATAGCCTGGCAGGCCAGAGGGGTTTGACCCCGAACACAAGAAGTGAGTGGTATTTAAAGGGAAAAACCACAACCCAAGGGGGGTGATGGGGTGACCAAGGATACATAGCATGAGAACAATAGAAAATTCTAAAGGAACCCACTACCTAGTTGAGCCAGATCACAAGGAAGTCATTCTGCACACTCATTGTCTAGAGGAATGTGCTTTGGTCAACGCTATCTTCTTAATGACTGACCACTCCTAGGACTACTTAGATGACCAATATCCTGTGGTTTGGTCAATGCTATCTTCTCAATGGCTGACCGCTGTCCTGTTCCTTATTCTGGGCAATGTTATCTTCTTAATGGCTGTCCGCTATCCTGTTCCTGGAACTGACCAGTCCACATTCCTGGCTCACAGAGACTTCCTATACCTTCTTTAAGTAAAGGTTATACATTAATGCATTTCTATTAACATGCTTTTTCTAATTTTCTAATTTCAGTCTTTCAGGGAGCACCCTCTCTGAAGCAAGGGGGATTTGGAACTGTGGGAAAGGGACCAAGGAGGGGCAGTAACTGGAAGATAAATAAGTAAAATAATTTTTTAAAAAAGATATAAGATATACAAAGATAAGATACATGATATGATGTATGGTATAATATGTATAATATAAAATGCATAATGCATAGTGTATATTGTATAATGTATAATATATAATGTATATTATAAAATAATGTGTAATAAGTAACTTACAAAATTTTTAAAAATAGTCATAAATCTTCATTCTCTCAGCTCCACCTTAGTCATTAATGCCTAGACCTAAGCTGGAATTTCCATATAGATGATTTTAATACTATATTTTATTTTATTTTATTTTTATTTTATTGGCTATTTTATTTATTTACATTTCATTTTATTCTCCTTCCTGGTTTTTCCTCTGCAAATCCACTATCCCACTCCCTCTGCTTCTATGAGGGTGCTGTCCCACCAAACTCCCCACCCACTTATGCCTCACTGTCCTAGCATTCCCCTACACTGGGTCATAGAGCTTTCACAGGACATATTTTAATCCATCTGATTTGTTGATTATTCTGTTTTAGGGAGATCTCTGAGGAGAGGCTAAATTTTTCCAAACCATTTTTTTTTGCAAGAAATGAAACAATAAACAACAGTGTTTCAAATATACAGTGATATAAATCTAGAAATTCTACCATCTACATCATGATGAGGAATACCACATCTCATAGTGAAGAATAGTTCACAAATAAGGAAAATGGGAGAGCAAAGCGTGGCAACATACATGGGAAGAAAGGGGAGGTTATGTATGAGCTGCTCATTCTGTGGGTTAAGACTTCAGGTGTCAAAATGGGTCTTGTCAATATGTGTACCTTATAAAGTTCCCACTCCATATTTAGCTATCGTTACTCTGAAAACTATAGATCATATACTGACCTAGGAAATATGGTGACACCTTCCACTGATCTAGGTATCTATTCTCTGCAATCCTATGCAACATTCACTATATCTCTTACAGAGTTACTGCAGCTAATTTATTCTAAAAATATTGAATAATTTCTCATTATAAATCCAAATAGCAGTGTTTATATTCAGTTACAAAGTATTTGTTACACAACACAAATTCTACTTATTGATACTTAAATGACACACTAATCAAGTCAAGCTTGAAAATAAAGATTTTTGAGTACAAAGTGACTACGTATATAGCACAGATTGAAAGAATTTTATAAGCCTGACAGTGGTGGCACATGCCTTTAATCTCAGCACTTAGGAGACAGAGGCAGGCAGATTTCTGAGTTCTAGGCCAGCTTGATCTACAGAGTGAGTTCCAGGACAGCCAGGGCTATGCAGAGAAACCCTGTCTCGAAAAACCAAAAAAAAAAAAAAAAAAAAAAAAAAAAAAAAAAAAGAAAAAGAAAGAGTGTGATAAAACAGTTCAAATAGGTATTGATGAACTTGACTACCACACAAATTAAAACTTAATTCCATATTTGAATGAAAAGTGTTAGAAACACAGTCTCCACTTTTGTATCACAGAAGTTACATTATTGTCATCTCTACCTAAAACACCATATGAAATTAACTGTAAATTTAGTGTCTTCTTAGGAAATCTATTGACAAAACATGGAAAGCAAAATCCTACAAATTACAAGTTCAAACTCAGTACATCTATTAAAATGACTTTTTTGTGTAATAGTGTCTTAGTCAGGGTTTCTATTCCTGCACAAACATCATGACCAAGAAGCAAGTTGGGGAGGAAAGGGTTTATTTGGCTTACTTCCACATGACTGTTCATCACCAGAGGAAGTCAGGACTGGAACTCAAGCAGGTCAGGAAGCAGGAGCTGATGCAGAGGCCATGGAGAGATGTTTCTTACTGGCTTGCTTCTCCTGGCTTGCTCAGCCTGCTCTCTTATAGAGCCCAAGACCTCCAGCCCAGGGATGGCACCACCCACAAGGGGCCCTACCCCCTTGATCACTAATTGAGAAAATGCCCCACAGCTGGACCTCATGGAGGCAGTTCCCTAACTGAAACTCCCTTCTGTGATAACTCCAGCCTGTGTCAAGTTGACACACAAAACTAGCCAGTACAAATAGTAAAATGTCTATTAGAAGAATACAAAGTTCCAGTGTTTTGACTATCAAGGCAAATTGTGCATATTTTCTTTCAATTTTAGTCCTGTTGTGATAGTCACTGCTAAGTTCTGTTTCTAATTTGGTTGAAAACACTACCATGCTCAAATATATTTAGTTGAAGTTGAAGCTTGTGACCATGGTAGACAGGAATTGTAATTGTGCTATCAACTGACTCCAAGTTCAAAGCCCAGCATCATACTAACCAAATATTTCTCAAGAAAACAATGAAGACAACTAAGTAGCAGCACAGAGAAGTTAGATTAATTCATGTGTTTAAATAGTTTCCCGCAGTTCAGAGGGTGTGTAATATAGACCTTCCAAAATGGAAGTCCAGAAGGCAGGCTGTAGTAAAAGAGATCTGTATATCATTTTATCAGATGAAACATTTTCATTAGTACTTGATGTGAAAGAATGAAACATTCCTTCCTTTCTAGGTATTTCTAGTTTGGAAACTTAAGTGTTTGTATTACAACAGAACTTGTTAGAAGTGCTAATTATCAGGTCTCTTGCTAACATAGAGAAGTAGATTTTGTTTTTGTCAATTCTAAAGCAGTATTGTTGGTATGGAGAACTTTGGGATCTAGTAGGCTAAAATATAATCAAATACATGAAAATATTGCATGTAAACAATTGCATGTATATTTCAATGAGCTCAGGAGCTAGAGCTGCATATTTTTCTTCATGAAAAAAATTTTATTCTGCTGTAAAAGTTTATCTGAAGCAAAACTCATGGCACATTCACATTAAAACGTAAATGTAAATGGATTTCAAAAGAGTATAATATAGTTTAAGCTAATTCACACTAAATTACAAAATATTTTGATACCTGCACAGCTTCAAGAGCAATGTGTATGTTTCTTTAGAAACATCATACATCTAAGAATATTGTGTTTGTGTCCTGAAATTTCAAACAAAAGTTTTAAAACATACTTAACTTAGAAAATTATGATTTATAATCTCAGTATCCCTTCATACTGCTTAAAATAATTCATTGCACCAAGCTCCAAGATAAAGAAAAATCCATTTAAAGCAATCAATTTTCTACTTTTAAGACTATGCAGCAAAATCTAGTGATAGGCTTTGATTATACAATGCTAAGAAAAAATTTAAATCTACAGTGACATATGTGGGTGAATGCTTAATTTCTTCCCTCATGTAACCTCTCAAGTAATTTGCAAATATTAAGGCTAAAAGTAGAACATTCTTAGACATGTCATTTAGATTTAGGCAAAGATAGCAACATCTTGAAAATCAAGAAAAAAGAAGGTATAACCTTAAAAATACCTGATTTTGAAGTAAAAGAATGAAGAGAAATTTAATGGGGTGCATGAAGTCTAAAAAAGGCACTAATTGTGGATTCAAGCCATATCATATCATATCATAAATTGAATGAGAGAGCAGTATCAGCTTGCTTTGCACATGAGTCAGAAATTGGATAGCTCACTCCTTCGTTTTCTCCCTTTCACTTGAATATTTGTCTTCTATCTCCTTAAATCAAATGAATGATCAATATGTAGTAGCTCCATTGATATTGCCTCCTTTCTCTTGCACCTCACAAAATTAATCTTGCTGCAGATTCAGTTGTATATAACTCTTACTTAAAATAATATTATCCAACATGGTAATCTGTCATTTCCATGTGTATGAAAATTCTTACAAAGTAGATTTTAATGAGAGCTTTTCTAAATTACAACACACTCTCTTAAGGCATTAAACACATAAGATACTGGAAAACAATGCATTTCTTAAATTTATCATGAAATAACCATATCTCTCTTTTTATAAAACTTTCAATGTTAAGTAGAAGGTAGGTCTAAACTGAATATAAGGCTTACGTGAATTTTAAGGATAGACTTGCATAAAAATGTTGGCAAAAAGTATATTTGTACATTAGCCAACTCTGGCCTCAATTCATTGTACTCTTTTTTTTTCCCTCTGTTGTATCTAAATTTTAATTTTAACAATATAAAAAATACCAGCTGGGCGGTGGTGGAGCATGCCTTTAATTCCAGCACTTGGGAGACAGAGGCAGGTGGATTTCTAAGTTTGAGGCCAGCCTGGTCTGTTCCAGTACTGTTTGCAAGTATGAATAATGCTTAATGTTGTCACAAGAAGATCTCTATTACTTTGCTTTCTCCCTCACTTCACCCCGTCTACCTGCTTTTTTTAATCCTTTCTTTGTTTTCTGTGTTTTGTTTCATTTTCAAATCTTTTTTATTTTATTGGTTATTTTATTTATTTACATTTAAAATGTAATTCCCTTTCCCAGTTAAACTCCTTATCCTCTCCCCAATTCCCTCTGCTTCTATGAGGGTGCTCCCCTACCCATCTACCCCCTCCTGCCTCAGCACCCTAGAATTCCCCTCTGCTGGGTCATTAGTCCTCCACAGGACAAAGGGCCTCTCCTCCCACAGATACCAGATAAGGTAATCCTCTGCGATATATGTGGCTGGATCCATGGTCTCTCCAGGTGTACTCTTTGGTTAGTGGTTATGTCATTGACATTAAAAATATAGTTCACTGTTGTAATCAAATGAATACACTAATGAAAACTTTTTTAAAAAATCTGAGGTAAATCTTGCCTTGTATTTCTTTATTGACAGACTGAATAAAAGGCTTACATGACTTAGCTTTAAGGACAGGTTTGCATAGACATGTTAGCAAAACATATAGTGGTACATTAGCCAACTCTGGCCTCAATTTATTGTATTCTCTTTGTCTCCGTAGTATCTAAATTTTAATTTCAACAATATAAAATATTCTAATGAAACTTTTTCATATTAGAGAAGGTTTAACCTTACATCTGGGTGTCTCAAAATCTGCTAAAGATACTCAGAAATATGAGTTTGAAGCAAAATTGGTCAATGAGATAAAATGCAAACTTTTGAAAGAAACAGCAGATTCCTTTCATGGTTAGTTCTTTGACGGTTTCACTCAAGCATATTGTAAAGTTTGGTTATTTCACCCAACTCTTTTATATTTCCTCTTTCACCCCTTCCATTGAACATGCTTCTTATTTGTTTGTTTTCCAGGACCCTGGTGAGTTTCTTATTTGGTTCATTGAGGCTCTAACCTCACTGAGCAACTATGGGCAATCAATGATTACACAAATAAGAGATATCATCTTTATTGGTGGTCTATTTAGTGATGACTTATCTTTAATAATAATAATAATAATAATAATAATAATAATAATAATAATATTCAGCCACCAATACTCGTGAAAGTAAACCTAATTAAATATATTAAGAAGGTAGATTATAAAAGTATCTTTCATTCTCCAGATCTAATTGTCATTTTTGAGACTTACTGCTAAACAAACTCACCTTTTCTAGTTCTTTCTAAATTCTGGCTGGCTGGCTCAATTCAGATGTTATGGCTCTAAGCTGACTGATTCCAACTTGTTTCTCTCAACTACTTGCTGAATTGTTCTTCTTGGCCATAAAGTAACTCAGAAATCTGTCCTAATTTTTCTGGGTCCTTATTCTCTGGCTCATTCTGTTTTCACTTAAAACCTGTCTAGGTAAAACTGTCCCCATAAAACTCTCTCTCCCTCTCCCTCTCCCTCTCCCTCTCCCTCTCCCTCTCCCCCCCCTCTCTCTCTCCCTCTGTCTCTCTCTTTGTCTCTCTTTCTCTTTGTCTCTGTCTCTCTCTGTCTGTCTCTCTCTCTCTCTTTCCCTCTGTCTCTGTCTCTCTGTCTGTCTGTCTGTCTGTCTCTCTCTCTCTCTCTCTCTCTCTCTCTCTCTCTCTCTCTCTCTCTCTTTCCTGCTGCTGCTGCTGCTGCTCTCAAATAGTAACTATCCTGTCTGTTCTTGTGAGAATTGGGCGTATCCTATCTCTGACTCATCCTTTAAAATATTTCTCTGATTCATCACTTTGTCTGCCACTTAATTATACATCACTTTCAAATGTGGCTGCTTTCATCTACAAACTAACTTTGTCTGCATTGTTTGTGACTAAAGGTTTGTACTAAGAGCATGTTTGTATTCCAGCCATAGGGTTTAAAGTTAAGTCATTCCAGCTGGATTATAGAGATCTAGAAGGTCTTTGGATATGATAACTTGCCAGAGCAGTGATGATGCTGGATTAAAATCCTTCCTCAATAGGTAGTAGAACAATAAAAATACAAAAGAAATAACACGACAGTTCCCTGGGAGGAGTTTATGTCATTAAATGGGTTGCAGAGAAAGGAAAGAGGATACATTGAACTGATAATATTTGAAAATGTCCGATGGAATCCTAACATTTTATAACACACATGTTTAAATGAAGTTATTATTTCCAGCATATTTTCTGATTATGTTAATTCCAAATGTCATGGATTGCCAAATAAAATATCCAGTGCTAGATATAAGACACATCCTTTCAAGTTATTATTCTGAGAAGTTAACAGAAACCCCCTGAAACAATACAAGCCATTGTTATTGCTCTTAATTGACTAAAACACTTGAGAGTATCATACTATTGCCAACAAAGTAACAGACTTTCATCATAGTGTAAAGAGAAGCCATGACGGAACAGAATTCCTCCATATATGCTATCTTCCATAATACAAGAAGGTACTATGACATCTTCTTGGGGAAAAGGTTACAGGGATGGCTGCTCTTGGTTGTCACCTTGAATAAACTTATAATTAGCTAAATTATAAGGGACTGGATTCTTCATTGAGAATATTTTCCTTAATTAAATACTTCTATGTGGGAAGACACACGTTTAATCTGAGACTTTTCATATAAACTTTCACCTTTACTCTTGGCCATACCTTCTGCTGTCTGCTTACATAAAATCAATGAAAAAGAAAGCATGGCCTTTGCCTGCTTTTCCTGCTTTCCTTGGCAAGTCCATCCTTCATGCGTATTAAAGCTTAATTCTGGCATATATTGAATGCCAGTTGAGACATCTAGCTTCTTGCACTAAATAAATCTTTTGGAGACAATAATTACAGGATCTCTGCAACTTCTATTGGAAAATAGCAGTTTTTGACATAGCTGAACCAGAGTCTATAAGCCATTCTAATAAATACCATATAGATTGCATATATTGGACACATATATAATATATATAGTAAATATATCATCTCTGTGTGTGTGTGTGTGTGTGTGTGTGTGTGTGTGTGTGTTTGATTTGAATAAAATACCTACCGTAGGCCCACAAGGAGTTACACTTTTAGGAGATATGGCTTTTTTGAGGAAGGTGTGACTTTGTTGGAGTTGGTATGTTGTAGGAAGCCATTTCATAAGCACATCACCACTACAAGATGGCATTTGGCTTGCCGTTAGTATCAGAATGCCTTGCCGTTGAACGCTTTATGCGCGTGTGCTTATGCATCCCAACGAGTGCCCTTGATCACGTCAGATGGCCTGATCGTTACACAACCTATCATGAGTCGCCACGTCTGAGGCGAGCATACGCCCCTATATAAGGGAAGGATTTTGATATAGTCGGGGCTCTCCTCCTCAACTGAAGCTTGTGAAGAATAAAGCTTATACTGCAGAAGAATCCGTTTGTGCTGCGTTTTTCCTGCCGGCGGGAAATAGCGCGCAGCAGTATGTCACTAGTAGATCACCTTTGATATTTCAGAAGTTCAACCCTGGCTAGCGTGTCATAGTCCCTTCCTGTTCCCTGCAGATCCTTCAGCTTCTTTTCCAGCACTATGTCTTCCTGCATGCTTCAGTGTTTCCATCCATAACAATAATGGACTAAAACTCTGAAAAGTAAGCCAGGCCCAGTTAAATGCTTTCCTTTTTTTAAGAGTTGTCATGGTCATTGCATCTTTTCACAGCAATAAAACCCTAACTTAGACACAGACTAACATGCAATCAATGTTCCTACACATATGTGACCACTGTGAACCACCTTATACTTCAGCCTAAAATAATTTGCCAATGATGAAACAGTAGACTGTATATAGGAGTAACCAACCTCTTTATGATTATATGAAGATCATTTATTGATTATTACCGTAAATATGGCACCAAAACATTATTTGGGCATTTATAAGTTCTCAGGGAAAAGCTTACAATTATTATTTTGCTAAAATATATCATATCAAACTTCTCTCTAAATATAGCTCCCCATATATTTATTCAGCTATCCGTCATCATCAGAATGCCTCATTTGCAATGGACAGCAGTTAACACAGATACACAACTATTCAAATTGCAGAGAGTAAGTGTCTATAGAATGCTCAACCATAAAAAGGATGTGCATATTAGCTAAAAGTAGTCAAAATTAATATCAAAATAGAAATAGCATTATATATGTGCATATGCACATATATAAAATGAGAAATTAAAGATGCATTACACTAAAGATTTCTTCTTGGTTACTATAAGCCATTCTTTCTTAATCATTCTAAATAATAGTATAAAATAATAGATTTAACTTAAAAACCACATTTTAATGGGCTCAGCACTTCCTCTTAAGAAATGTAATAGAGTGGATTATGGTATAAATAAAGAATGTAAGAGACTTAAATAATACAAAATAACATATATGCACATGTATATGTATATATATGCATATTTAATTTTATTAAAGGCAGAGCCTCAAGTATTTCAGGTTATTCTTATATTCATTATGTAGCCTGAGGCTAACCTTGCAATCTTCTTTATCTCCTGTCTCCATCCACTAAATGTTGAGATTAGAGTCATATACTACCATGTCATATATGACAAGCAAATATTCTGCTCACTGAGCCACATCCCCACCTCTGAAAGCAATAATGTTTCCTTCCTTTTCTGCCAATAGAGTGAAGAGGAACACTGGTGAAAATGAAGAGGCTACAAAGCCTTAGTTTTTCATAATCTGACTATGAGGAAAATAAGATTAAGTTACCAGTAATAGAAACAAAATAATATAAAATGTTAATATATACAAAACAAAAGGGAATTATTTGCTATGTATTGATGGAAGTGCATATGTGTGTATGTGCATTTATATATACATATACATATTTGACTAGATAAAGATATAGCTCAATAGATCTATAAAACCATATTAGAAATCAAGCAATATAAACAAAAAAACCAAAATATGGTACATGAAATAAAATATTACTTTTAAATTTACTTCCTTATTTGGCAAAAGCTGTATTAGCATCCATTAAGAAACTCAAAACAGCAGAAGTCTCCCTAAGGTGAAGAATGGAGCAACAGCCTCAGGTTTTTTTTGACTCAGATGCTTCCTCATATTAAACAAGACAACAATGACAAATCATTTTCTCTGTATTTGTCCCTCTGTCTCTGTCCCTCTCTCTCTTTCTCTCGGGTCTCTTTTTGATAGCAGCTACAGATACCAATATAAGCTATAATAAACATATTACCCGTGCAAAAATAGCAAAGAGGCACTGCCATATCCATATGCTCAGCTGCATCTAAACATGTCACCGACTATTTCTTTTCTCTTCATAAATTGATATGCAGAAGATAAAATCTGAATGTTCAGGCTTCTTTCCTTTTAAGATTCACTGCTACAACTTAGCATTTCAAAGTGAGGCCTATTTAAAAATCTCCAGTTACCTAAACACAATTAAATCCCATAATCACTGATCAAAAAATTAGCATAGTTTGTTTCAGAACATCACACAAAACATCAGGCCTCTCTAGGAGCATCACCTGCAGAGCTGTTAATCAACATGCCAGGAAGAACATGCATTGACCTTGTTTCTCTGTGTAGAGGGGAAAGAGTCCAACATAAAAAGTGGATTAAGAAAATGAACCAAGCCAGGACAAACTTAGACATGTTACATAAAAGTGTAGTTTTCCAAAGGGTGTGGATGATGACTGGATCGTATCTCAGAGGCCATAGTTATTGTTGTAGCAATTGAATTGAAGAATCTTGAGAACTCTGTTAAGTGCACTCTGCATAGCGACAATTTCCCTCTTCTCAGAGAGAGAGAGAGAGACAGAGAGAGAGAAAAGAGAGAGAGAGAGAGAGAGAGAGAGAGAGAG
>NW_022196894.1:65161189-65164771 GCF_008632895.1 Mastomys coucha | reverse complement strand
AGAGAGAGAGACTGTATTTTTGTGTGCCTACATGTGAACAGGCATACATGCACACATGTGCTTGTACCCATGTTTTGACATGTGTGTGTTTCTTCTCCCTCAGATAGAAATAGATTTTAGTCATGGGAAGGGCTTTGAATGTATGATGTGATTCTTACCCCAGAATGTGAAACAGCACAGACTTCATGGTGTATTACTAATCAAATATGATTAGTATCAAAATTGTTATCCACAGAAATATTGTGTATTTTATTTTTTCTTTGTTACTCACAAGAAGGATTTGTGCTGTAAGTACAGATGTTGTCTAGGTTTTTTTCATTCAACACATCCACAATGTTTAGAAGGTGGAATGTCATGTAAGAAAAATGCCCAATCAAATTGGCCTTTTGGGCATGCTTAGGCTGCCTTTTCTTGGTTAATTATTTATTTGGGATGTTACAGCTTACTGTGGGCAGTTAGACTCTTTAGAATTTGTCCTTTTTGCTGTGAATCAGTAACCCTGAGCACTTTGCTAAAGCAGGCTGAAAAAGCCATGGGCTGCAAGCACAAGCCTATAAGCAGCATTCCTACATGGCCTCTGCTTAAGCACCTACCTCTAAATTCCTGTTCTAACTTCTCTCGGTGACAGATTGTGATGTAGATCTGTAAGCAGAAATAAACTCTGTCTTTCTCGAGTTGTTTTTGGTCATGGTATTTCATTACAGCAATAGTAACCATCAGTGATACAATACAGTAAGTAATAAAGCGAGTTAGTAAAAAAAAAAACCAAGAGTGCTGGGGAGACAATTCTGTTAGTAAAGTGCTTAATTTGTAAGCATAAGTTCTGAGTTCATTTACAATAAACTATGTAAAAAATTAAATAATCAAAAATATTGTTGTGCTTGTGTGTGCTTGTAACCAATGAATTAGGTTTGCAGAGAAAGGTTGAGCTGGCAAGGCAGCATAGGTGACCAGTGGAGCTCCAGGTCAGTAAAAGACCATGACTCAAAAAGCAAGGTGGATAGCTCATGATAAATGACTCCTTTGGCATCACTCATACATGCTTACGTATATATAATTGCACATGAAAAGCCTGACACATATGTGTATTGCACAAAAATTACACATATGCACATATGAGGAATAAATAAATACAATGAACTAATATATTACAATGTCTACAAATATGTGCTCATTGTACATGTATATATACATACATATATACATAATGCATGTATATATAATATATAATATATACATATATATTATTATATATATATATATGTATAATATATTGTATATATATATATACACACACATACATATTAGACAACTGTGTATAGTATACAGACTCAGTTCTTTGGGTGATATTTGTTATTTGTTGGAATACCTGTTTCTAAGGTATACATTTTTGAAAACATCTTCTCTTAACTGTTCTGAATCTGATATAAATTAATTACTAGCATCTTAGTTCAGAGAAATGTGCTTTGAACAAAATATGGATTTTCTTCCTCATGCTCACCGAATACCAATGATAGTAGACAGGAAAATTTATGCCATGTGTTTTTCTTAATTAAGCTTCCTTGCTTATAAGCCATTGTAAGAATCAAAGGGAAATCTAATTCAGGACTCTCCAAGTATTACCAACTCATGGATAAATCATTTTCATTAAACCCATAAATATGATTTTTTAATTTGTACAAGCTCCATTATTTAAGATAATGGTTGGTAAAAACAATAGAATTTTTTGTTATTAATACTAAAATTGGAACCTGAATAATTTTGACAAATAAACATAAGTTTTTAACTTATTGTACCATAATTCTGTTCTTGCATTCTATACAATTGCATGAATATCATTAAACATTTAAATATTACTATAAAGACATCAAGGTTATTAGAATTTTAAGTTGTGTTGATTGTTAATCTTATTATACTGTGCCAATAGAAAATGAGTAGTGTTGGGTGTTTATATTAAATGAAGTGCTCCTCAACCTTAGCTTTCTCTTAACTTTGTTGAGAGGTTCAGTGAGCTTCTTATGTGCTACTTTGGATTTGGTAGATTTACTGCAAAATCTTACATTCTACCTTCACTAGGGCTCATTCAAGTCCTAACTGGGTCAGTAACTCCTTCGCTGTGATGGTCGGTGCCAAGCTCAACTAACAGGATCCTGTGACTTAAGGAATGAGAAATTTACCTAAAGATATTAATTCAATATATTCTTCACATTAGGTAAATCTATTTAATATGACTTTATTTCATGATACTTCTTTGGCAGAAATGAGTGTCAGAATGTAGATTTTGTTACAGCCAAATATTTTAATCAATGTCTAAAAAGTTAAAATTGGAAAAATTATGATTTAAGTTGAAATAGAACTATATCACTTTCATGCCTCTTTTTCCACCCTTGAGCCACGTTTTGACACCTTTCTGCAAGACCTTCTGTACCACTACTCTCAATATGGCAGCCTCTCTTTCTTTTTAATTTTCATTACACATACACACACACACACACACACGTATGTATGTATTGAAGAGACCCAGATTCGGGCCTCTATCAGGCCGAGGCCATGCACTGAAGGACGACGAGACCAGGCGTTCGGATGCAAGAGCAAAGAGGCTTTTATTTAGGGCTTCGGGTACCCGGGCGTCTGCTCTCAGGAGAGTGGCATTCCGATGTACTCAGGTGCGGGGCTTTTATAGGGAGCATGAGCCGGAAGCAGGCATACAGAAGCAGATGCATGGTTATAGGTCTCTGATTGGGTGATGTAAATTAGGCCAGGGTGACTCGGGGTTCAACCTGAGTTCTGTCAGGGCAGTCCCATTGTTCTTGAGATCTCGGAGCAGTCCCATTGTCTCGAGGCAATCTTATTGTTCTTGTTGATCTTGACAGATGGTGTTTTTGAAACATTTCACCCAGGTGTCAGACCACAAAGATCTTGTTTGGCCCCAAACCGGCCTGGGGAACTCTTGGTAATTTTCCAGCCTTGTTTAAGCGCGCATTTTGGGGAAGGGTCTCTGGGTTCGGGTCTTTCAGTATGTATGTATGTATGTATGTATGTATGTATGTATGTATGTGTTTATATGCACCAATATATAAATACTATTTTCAATTACAGTTTAAAGTGTGTTAGTTCAAGGGTTAATGAAATGAAATTTCCTTTAAGAGGTTATTTTGAAATGATTGAAAACTCTTGATTCACCATCGGATGACACCTGGGACCCCACAAGGCATAAACCTGAGCATGTCTTCCTCATGCTACCATGGATTCCTAGAGTTCATATATCCATCATTCCTTTTTTTCCCTGGAAGACACTTTATTCTTGGAATTGTCTCCCTTGGCTTTTATAACCTTTCAGCCTCATCTTCAGGATGCACAACTCTCTGAACTCTGAAGGTAGGGGTTTGTTGAAGTCATCCAATTTAGTTTAGGACTGATTGTAGCCACCATCAGCTACACAAACCGGGTTCCTGAAAGAGAGGCAGGGGCCTGTGGGAAAATAGGGGAATCAGACTGCAAGAGAAATAACCAGATCAATTCAAAGGGTTCTGATCAAGATCCAATGTGTATTTCAGAGTTTGAAAATATAAAGACAGGGAA
>NW_022196894.1:65152539-65161179 GCF_008632895.1 Mastomys coucha | reverse complement strand
TAATTAGCATCTTGTTGTGCTCAGCAGGGCGGGGCTCCTAGCAGGAACTTTGAGAGAGGCAGAAAAGTGACAGGACAAAAGGGCTTTCTTTATCTCCAGAACTCCAACCAAGTGGGTTGGCTGCTTTGTGGCAAGGACAAGGTCTAGTTCAGCCCTCTTGAGGCTGGGGGAGGTGACAACTGATAGCTTTAGTTTCTTACTTTCTGCACATTGTATAAGTGCTGGTTGTATTATTGGTATATTATCATCTACTACAGGAAGAAGTATCTCTCTCGTGGTTGATCAAGGTACTGATCTATGAATATAGCAGGATCTCATTAGTAGCCACTTTGTTGTTACCTTCCTTTAGCAAAGGGGTAATTTTCCACTAGGTCCATGACTTATTTAGTCTTAGGTTCTTGGCCATCTGAGCAGTTTTACAATGATTTATTCTGCAAAAAATAATATATCAAGAACCCTAAATGTTTATATTTAATATCAATAAATATATTTGTATTAAATATATTTAAATATACAAATATAATTTATTTAATATGATATTAAATATATTTATATCTAATAATTAAAAGCTGTGGTTGAAGAATGAGAGGAAGGGCTCATGCACACAACAACAAAAAAAGCCAGAGAATCAGCAAACTTGAACTCATGGGGGGGTCACTGGGAATAAACTGAAACTCAGGGATTCTGCATGATCTAATTTATGCACTCTGTGATATGTCATAGTTGTGTAACTCAGTGCTGTGGGGCTTCTAAGACAGGGAGAGGAAACTGTCTCTGAAGATTTTGTCTGTTCTTGAGACCCTTGTCCTGCCTCCTCCAGCCTTAATAGGAGAGGAGATGCCTAATTTTAGCAACTTGATATGCCATGCTTAGTTGATATGCCTGGGATCCCCACCCTTTTTTGAAGGGAAATGGAGAAGGAGTGAATGTGGAGGGAAGAGGTTATGGGGAGAGACTGGGAGGAAAGAAGGAAGAGAAAAATGTGGTAAGGGTGTGATAGATGAGAGAATACATTAATTTGAAAAATGTCAAAAAAGAAGCTGTTGAGGATTTTAACATTTCAATGTAAACATTTCAATAAAATTACTATCTTGGGAGAGAAAAACTAATACATAGCCACTGAAGGGTAGAAGAAAAATTTTAAAAAGATCATTTAGTAGAAATATATAGTGTCTCAGCTTTTACTTAAAGAGCATAGGAAATTTTCTCTGAAAGGAGCTAAGAAAGTAGGCTGGCTAGTTTCAGGAACCAGTTAACCACAAAGGCAGGATGTAAGTCTTTTAGGTGGTTCCAGGGAATGGTCAATCACAAAGTGAATGACAATGAAGATGATAAAACCACATTCTTGAGAATAATGAGTATGCAGGATGTTTTCATCATGACCCTGACTAAATCATGGGCTGGGTCCCTCTGAAATTTTCCACTGTTTTTATGTTATATTTCCTTGGTTATACCCTCATTCCCCCTGGTTTTTTTGTTTTGTTTTGTTTTGTTTTGTTTTTTCCTTTAAATTCCCTACACTTCTTGTGCTCTGGGTCGAACTCCTCTGCCCCTGCGTGGGTTACGAGCTCGGCCCCAGTGCACAGGTTTCCCAAATAAACCTCATGTGTTTGCAGCAAGATTGGTCTCTCATGAGTTTCCTGGGGGGTCCTGTAATCCCGAGACTAGAGTAAGGGTCTCCTCTCTTGGGGGGTCTTTTACCACCATTAGATTGGGAGTTAGATATAGGAAATTACACTACAAACATTTTTATTTTCACTATAAGTTATTTGAAGAATTCATACACTGTATACAGATTCTTCCTTCTATTCCGCCAGGTCATAGTGTGTCCCCGAGAAACATTTTACCACACTTATGACTATTATTACTACATATTACATTTTTATATATCGTATATATTACATATTTATATAAAATTATATATTTGCACAAACACACCTACACACATACACACACACAAATGAACCTACTGAATCTAATTAGTTTTGCTCACTTTTTGTTTTGTTTTGTGCAGTGTTATTTTTTATTTTGTTTTTCAGGACTAGATTGCTCTATACACCCCTGGTTTTCCTGGAACTAGGTCATAGACCAGGCTGGCTTTCAAAGCAGAAATGCTTTTGCCTCCCAAGTTCTGAGGTTAAAGCTACATGGCATTACTTCCCAGCTAGTTCTGCTCGTTTTGCTTATTTTCTTGTCTTTAGTGCTGACCTTTGAAAGCTCTTTCAGCCACAATATTCATTAATATAATAGAGTTTTAGGTTATTCTAATTGCCAGATATATCATATACTTCTAGTCTTACCAAATCCTTTCATTCTTAAAAAATTCTACTTTTCTTCAGTTTATGAAAGAGTTTCAAAATCAATATTAATACAGTATTTAATTATATATGGGACACTGTTAAAAGCTAAAATGATAAACATTGACATATTATCTGTTCATGCTAGTACATATCAGCTTTTACTTAAAGCCAACAAGAAAGCTGGTAGTACACCTCTGAGTTGGTTAAGGCTTTTTCTAAGTACGTGATACAAATTCCATGTTTGTATACTTCATAGATGATATTATTAGTATACTTGTCATGAAAAAGCTGAGTAAACAATGTTTATTTCCTCCTTATTATGTATGCTTTTATATTTTATAATAGAGGCATTTTTGGTTCGTTGAGCTCTTATTTTCCAAAACTTTACAGATTCAATCATTTATAAAGCATTGGGCTAATATTGGATATTAAGAGAATAAATAATCAACAATAGATACACTTTAATATACTGTCAGTATTACAAATGAAGATAGCCCTATATCATTTTTTATTTAAACACAATGGCTATTTATATGTATCTGAGATAGATGAAGAAAACAAAAGGAAGATTTGGAAAATATTTTGAGATAAAAAACCATAAAGCCATAATCTTAACATGTGTACAGATTGTAAAGTCATTAACAAAGCTTCCTCAAAGATGATAATACAACTACTATATATAAAAAATCCAACTACTATTTAGCTATATGACCTTGTGGTATATATCCAGAAGATTCCACATGTGAAAATCATTTATATAGTTGAAGGCATGCTTATATGAGAATATTATTTAATATAATTTCATCACATTAAAAAAGTGATGCAAAAATTATCTAATATATTAACTTTCAAGCTATAAAATACATAGTAAACATTACATTTTTGCACAAAATACATAAAATTTTGTTATTTTATTTAACATGGATATCTTTCATTGAATGTATTCTTTGTGTTGTATTTTTTGCACTTTTTTATATCCATATTTGTTTGAGTAATGTTTTCCATCATTTTGAATTCATAAAGCTGTGTCTCAACTGGTTTAGAAATAAGAGGTTGATCACAAACACAACAGGTAAATGAAAACACAAACTTCTCCAGCTACACAAAAGTGCCTTGGGCAGAGTGGAGAAATTTAGAATTGCCCAAGGAGCCTCATTCAGGAGTTACTCTTGTACAAAATTGTTCAAACAGAAGACTCTCACTTTTCCTTTATACTTTGGTAAATCTCATTTTCCTCTTGTATCTAAAAGAGAGTCGGAGTACAATCTAAAATATCCTTACCAACCTACACCTTCTCCAAATCTAAAGTCTTTGGGAAAGTTCCAATAGATAAATCCTGTGCTTCTCCTCTGAGGCTCAGATGAAAGATGCTTTACAATTGAGTGAAGACACTAAGGCAACACCCCTTTCACCTAGGCTATGTCTCTCTTCCTTTAATGACCTATGTCTGTGTGTCTCTTTTACCATCATGAAGCCTTCAGAGCGGCTGAGTAAGGACACAGGGCAAGAGAACGTTCTTCAAATTCTTCCTCCAGATGAACAACTTGCAATCTTGAAGTTTATTTGAGAACACGACATTGAAGACCATGATTTCTCTGGAAAAGTTCAAAGGATAGTAGCTAGTGTCCTGCTATGGGAACTGAGAGAAATCAATAATCCTTCTAATGTTCTATATTGAATTCATATAAAATAATCTGTCAATAAACATTACTTGGACAAATTTTGGTAACAGGATTTATTTAACCTGGCAATATTAAGGATGAGGTGAGGAATCAAATATTCAGGATGAACTATTATCCTAACTTGTGCTTAGGTTTGATGATCCATTAGCTGCTGAGACTGGAGAAAACAGATTGACCCCCTGATAACAGATGAATGCACAAAGCAAAGTAGTTAGGTCAAAAATGTTATTTCTGACCTGGTCTTACACAGAAAGGTGAGGAGAGATAAACATAGTATTTTTAAGATTTAAAGCTGTCCCTGGGCAAAAGGATTTAATTTTGATGACCTAATTTTAGATATCAGAATTCTGCCATGACTTTTCTAAAAGGAGGATGGAGTTGAGAGACAAGAAGGCAGAAGATCAGAGAGAAATTTGATCACCTTATGGTGATATTTTCTGAATTCATCATGTCTGGAGTCTAGTTTATATCTGTTCATGATTTAATTGAAGGCAAGATTCAAAGTGATATGCATATGTTTCTTGATCAAGAAAAGAAAGCTATCAACATTTTAGGAAAGACCACTTGCATAATTTTTTTGAATACTAAGTATAAGAATTACTGGTTTCAATCAATGAAATATTAATAAGAATGTTTTAGATGAAACCAGCATAAAGCAGCACAGTTTAAAATGTACATGAACCTTAAGGTCACTCTACAAAACCTTAAGACCACTTAACAAAAGGACAAAACTTCTATTAAGAAGCAAAAACAGCTGAACAAATGTATTTTACCCCAACTCTATGATAGTATCCACAATCCTAATTAATACTGATTACAAGTCAACAGGATATAGAATCATTGAAGAAGCAAACATCTGAACAGCTCTCTGCTTACCTTCATTAAACATACAAATTCCAAACCATACAGGTTAGATTTCCATCCTTTACCTATCTTCCCTGCTCAGTGAGTCTTCTGGGGCAACTCCAGCTGCCTGAGCAGTCTGCAGACTTCAATTTTCCTTGAAATTCTCTGCCTACCTTCATTAATCTTTGGGCTCTGGAAGCACACAGACCTGCTGATCCTGAACTATATAGCTCAAGGATATCTATCAGAAGAATGCCATGCCTCGACCATCTATGTTAATGTGCCTCCTCCCAATATCTTCTACAACATGAACATTCAAGGACCAAAGTCATTCAGACTGCTAAAGGCCCTGGAAAGAACACAGTCCACAAAAGCCAGGGTAATTAATATGACACCTTCAGAGCTCAGCTGACCTACTAGAGCAAGCCCTGAGTTTCCTAACATAGTCAAAATGACCAAATGGCAAGAAAATGACCAATCTTATGAGGATGATAGTGGTCTTTGAAGAGGAAATGGATAAATCCCTTAGAAAAATACAGAAAAATATAACCAAATGGGTACAGGTTTTTAAAAAAGGAAAGAAAGAAATCCCTTAAAGAAATACCAGAAAATACAGTTAAATTGATGAAGGAAATAATAAAAAAATTTGCTCAAGACATGGAAATGGAAACACAGGCAATAAAAAAACAGAAACAGAGGGAATACTGGAGATGGAAAACTTAGAGAACAGATTAGGAACAACAGGCATAAACATCTCCAACAAAATATTAGAGAGGTAAGAGAGATTCATAGGTATAGAAGATAAAAATAAAATAAATTGACATATCAGTCAAGGAAATGTTAAATTTTAAAAAATTCCTGACACAAAACATCCAGCAAATTTGGGATACCATGAAAAGACTAAGAATAATAGAAATAAATTAAAGTGAGTGGTCACAGCTCCAGGAACCAGAAAATGTTTTCAACACAATCATGGAAACACATGTTTTGGATTTCCCAACCAAAACAAAGAGATGTATATAAACATACAAGAAGTTTGTATAACACCAATTAGACTGGACCAGAAAATATCCTCTACCATATAATAATAAAGCACAAAATCTACAGATCAAAGAAAGAATATTAAAAGTACCAAGGGAAAATTGCCAGGTAATATGGAAAGGCAGATCTACCAGAATTATTACATCCAAATTCTCAAAAGAGACTCTAAAAGCTAGAAGGGCCCAGACAGATATGTTACAACCTATAAAAAACACAAGTGCAAATATAGACTACTATAGCCTGCAAAACTCTCAATGATTATAGAGGGGGAAAACAAGATATTTCAAGACAAATCCAAATTCAAACAATCTCCAAATCCAACCATACAGAAGAAAATTAGAAGAAAAACTGTAACAGAGGATAACTACATCCAAGAAAACACAATAAGTAAGTCCATAATAGCAAATCAAGAAATATGTGCATATGTGCACACACACACACCAACATCAACATAACAGAAATTAGCAATGACTGGTAATTAACATCTCTCAAAATCAATAGATTCTATTCCCCAATCAAAAGACATAAGCTAATTGAATTGATATGAAAATAGGATCCATCATTTTACTGCATACAAAAAACACACCTCAGCAATAAGTCTAGACAGAAATAATGTTTTCCAAGCAAAAAGACCCAAGAAGCAAGCTGAAGTAGCCACTCTAATATATAATAAAATAGACTTTCAACCAAAATTCATCATAAGAAACAAGAAAAGATACTTCATACTCATCAAAGGAAAATTCTACTGAGATGATATCTCAATTTTGAACATCTATGCCTAAAAGACAAGGTCATCCATGTTTGTAAAAGAAACATTGCTAAAGTTTAAATTGTACATCAATTACCATACATTCACAGTGGGAGAGTTCAGTACCTCACTCTCACAAATTGACAGGTCTTTCAGACAAAAACTAAACAGAAAAATGATGAAATTAGCAGATATTATGAATCAATTGGACTTAAAATACATCTATAGAATATTTTACCCAAACACAATCTATCTTCCCAGCACCTTATGGATCCTTCTCCAGAATGGACCATATTTTTTGTCACAAAGCAAGCCTCAACAGATACAAGAAACTTGAAATAATGCCTTGCATCCTATCAGACTACAATTGATTAAACCTGGACTTCAGCAACAGAAACACCAGAAAGAATATACACTCATGGAAATTTAACAGCTCTCTAATTAATGACTGCTGGGTCAGGGAAGAAATAAAGAAATTAATTATGTTTTAGAATTCAATGAGAATGAAGGTAGAATATATACAAATTTATGGGAAACAAAGCATTGGTAAGAAGAAGTACCTTCATAAAAAAATTAGAAAATCCTCATACTAGCAACTAAAAAGTACACCTGAAAACTCTAAAAAAATGGAAAAAAGAAGAAAGGAAGAAAGAAGGAAGGAAGGAAAGGAAGAAATAAAGGAAAGAAGGAAGGAAGGAAGGAAGAGAAAGTAAGTAAGAAGCAAGTACACCAAAGAGGAATATAAGGCAAGAAATAATCAAAATCAGGGCTGAAATCCATCAAATAGAAACAAAGCAAACAATACAAAGAATCAACAAAACCAAGAGCTAGTTGTTGAGAAAATCAATAAGATAAAAATCCCTTAGCCAAACGAAATCAGAAGCCAGGGATGCAGTATCCAAATGAACCAAATCAGAAATGAAAAGGAAGATATAAGAGCAGACACTGAGGAAATTCAAAGAAATCATGAACTCTTACTTTGAAAGCCTGTATGCCTGTATGCCACAGAATTGCAATATATATTAATGAAATGGATGATTTTCTATATAAATACACTTAAAGTTAAGTCAAGATGGGTTAACTATGTAAACATCTGCACAACTCCGAAAGAAACAGAAACAGTCATCAAAAGTCTGCCAACTAAAAAATGCCCAGGGCCAGATGGTTTTAGTGTAGAATTCTACCAGACTTTCAAAGAAGAGGTAGCACAAATTTTCCTCAAACTATTTCACAAAATATAAACAGAAAAAAAACATTCTGAAACTCCTTCTATGAAACCTCAGCTACCTTGAAATCTAAACTATACAAAGATATGAGAGAGAGAGAAAGAGAGAGAGAGAGAGAGAGAGAGAGAGAGAGAGGGAGAGGGAGAGGGAGAGAGAGAGAGAGAATCTTAGAGCAATCTGTCTTCATAATATTGATACAAAAATACTCAATAAAATACTCAGAAACTGAATTCTGGAACACCTCAAAAACATCATCTAATCTAAATGATCAAGTAGTAGGTACTGAAAAATCCTTTGATAAAATCCAGCACCCATTCATGTAAAACTCTTAGAGAGATCAAGGATTCTAGGCACATACCTAAACATAGTGTAAGCAATATATAACAAGCCAATAGCTAACATCAAACTAAATGGAAAGAAATTTAAAGAAATTCCACTAAACTCAGAGACAAGACAAGGCTATCTACTCTCTTCTCATCTATTCAATATAGTAGTTGAAGTTCTAGTCAAACTAATTAGACAATTAAAGGAGTTCAAGGGGCTAAAAATTAGAAAGGAAAGACTTAAAGTACCGATATTTGTGGATGATATGATAGTATACATAAGCAACCCCAAAAATCCTATCAAAGAACTCCTTCAGCTTACCAACACATTCAGCAAAGTGGCAACATACAAAACTAACTAAAAAATAATCAGTAGCCCTCATTTATATAAATAATTAATGTGCATAGAAAGAAGTTAATGAAACAACACACTGTTTTTTTCTTTTTTTCTTTCTTTTTTTTTTTTTTTTTTTT
>NW_022196894.1:65125543-65152474 GCF_008632895.1 Mastomys coucha | reverse complement strand
CAGAAATCCACCTGCCTCTGCCTCCCAAGTGCTGGGATTAAAGGTGTGTGCCACCACTGCCCGGCCAACAACACACTTTATAATAGCCATAAAGATATAAACTATTTTGGTATAACTCTAATCAAGCAAGTGAAAAACCTATATGACAAGAATTTCAACTCACTGAAGAAAGAAATTGAGGAAGATATCAGAAGATGGAAAGACCTCCCTCATGGATCTCTAGGATTAACTATGAAATGGCCATCTTACCAAAAGCAGTCTAAAGATTCAAATCCAATCAAATATCAACATAATTCTTTACAGACATTAACAATGTAATTCTCAACCACATATGGAGAAATAAAAAAAAAAATAGAAAAAGAAAAACAAACAACAACAACAGCAAACCAGGATAGCTAAAACAATCCTGAACAATAAAAGAACTTCTGGAGGCAGCACTATCCCTGACCTCAAGCTGTACTACTGAGCAACAGTAATAAGAACTCAATGGTATTGGTATAGGAACAGACATGTTGATCAATGGAATTGAATCAAAGACCTTGAAATAAACCCACAAACCTATGGACACTTGACTTTTGACACAGAAGGCAGAACCATACAAGGGAAAAAAAGAACATCTTCAACAGATGATGCTGTTCTAACTGGATATCTGCATGTAGAAGGATGAAAATAGGTACATACCTATCACTCTCCACAAAAGTCAAGCCTAAACTGATCAAAGACTTAAGCAAAAAAAAACTGAATATGGTTAATTTCTAGAACAGAAAGTAATAAATATCCTTAAACTCATTGGTAAAAAGAACAGAACACCAATGTCTCAGGCTCTAAGATAAACAATTGATAAATGGGATTTCATGAGACTGAAAAATGTTCTTTCTGTAGAGCAAAGGACACTGTCAATAGGACAAAACAGCAGCCTACAAAAAGATTTTTTCCAACTGCACATCAGAGAGAAGGTTAATATCCAAAATTTATATTAAAAAAATACTCAAGAAGTTAGACACCAACAATCTACATACATAACACAACTAAATATGGGGTACAAAGCTGTCTTAGTCAGGGTTTCTATTCCTGCACAAACATCATGACCAAGAAGCAAGTTGGGGAAGAAAGGGTTTATTTAGCTTACTTCCACATTGTTGATCACCAGAGGAATTCAGGACTGGAACTCAAGCAGGTCAGGAAGCAGGAGCTGAAGCAGAGGCCATGGAGAGATGTTTCTTGCTGGCTTGCTTCCCCTGGCTTGCTCAGCCTGCTCCCTTATAGAACCCAAGACTTCAGCCCAGAGATGACACCACCCACAAGGGGCCCTACCCCTTGATCACTAATTGAGAAAATACCCCACAGGTGGACCTCATGGAGGCACTTCCCCAACTGAAGCTCCCTTCTCTATGATAACTCTAGCCTGTGTCAGGTTGGCACACAAAACCAGCCAGTACAAAAGCTAAATAGAAAATCCTCAACAAATGACATTCAGATAGGCTAGAAATACTTAAAGTAATGTTCAAAGTCCTTAATCATCAGAAAATGCAAATCAAAACATTTCTGCAATTCCATCTTAAACTCATCAGAATGGCTAAGATAAAAATTTCAAGTGATAGCATATTATGGGGAGGATGTGAAGCAAGGGGAGCATTCCTCCATTGTTGGTGGGAGTGCAAAAATTATAAGACCAATTTGGAAATCAATTTGGCATTTTCTCAGAAAATTTCAAATATTAGTAGTTCCTCAAGACCCAGATCTACCATTCCTGGGCATATATTAAAAATGTATGCCATGAGGGGACCTGCTCTGCTATGTTCATAGCAGCTTTATTTGTAATAGCTAGAAACTTGGAAAAACCTAGATGTTCCTCAACAGAAGAATGGGTAAAGAAACTGTGGTACATCTATACAATAGAATTCTATTCAGCTATTAAAAACAAAGACATCATGAATATTGCAGGAAAGTTGATGGAAGTTCAGAATAACATCCTGTGTGAGATAACCAACTCCCAAAGGACATGATAGTATGGACTTATTTATAAGTGTACATTAGCTATAAAACACAGGATACCCATGCTACTTCCCAGACCCAAAGAAGCTAAACAAGAAGAAAGGCACAAGCTAGGATACCTGAATCTCACATAGAATAGAGAATAAAATAGCTATAGGAGGCAGATGAAAGGAGGTAACAGAGTGGGAAAGGGGATTGGGAAGTGGAATGGGGGTCAGAATCAAGTGTGGGGAGGGACATGAGAGATGGCCAGATGGCCATGAGAATGAATGGAAATCTGCAATGGTGAAGAAAGTGTAGTGGGGAGTGTCTTAGTCAGGATGTCTATTCCTACACAAGCATCATGACCAAGAAGCAAGTTGCGGAGGAAAGGGTTTATTCAGCTTACATCCACATTACTGTCCATCACCAAAGGAAGTCAAGACTGGAACTCAAGCAGGTCAGGAAACAGGAGCTGTTGCAGAGGCCATGGAGGGATGCTCCTTACTGGCTTCCTTCCCCTGGCTTGCTTAGCCTGCTCTCTTATAAAACCCAAGACTTCCAGCCCAGGGATGGCACCATCCACAAGGGGCCCTTCCCCCTTGATCATTAACTGAGAAAATGCCTTACGGTTGGATCTCTTAGAGGCATTTCCTCAACTGAAGCTCCCTTCTCTGTGATAACTTCAGCTTGTATCAAGTTGACACAAAACCAGCCAGAACATGGAGGCATCTGGAGGAAGTACCAGAGACCTGGGATAAGGGAGATGCCCACGAATCAGTGGAGATGACTTTAGTTGTTCCTCACAGCATTGTGGATATAGAACCTGAAGAGGTCTCTTTCTGTACTTAGGCAGGAATCCCAGTGAAGTGATAGGGACTCCAACCCATCCACCAAACCTTCAAATTAAAATTTAACCTATTAGAAGTAAACACATGGGGGAGACTGGGCAGAGACTAAGGAAATAGCCAAGCAATAACAGGGCCAACTAGAGACCCAGCCCATCAGTTCCTGACACTATTAATGATACTCTGTTTTGCATGAAGACTGGAGTCAAGCATGGCTCTCCTCTGAGAGACTTCATCAAGCAGCTAATTCAGGATGTGGGCACCCACAGATAAACTGGGGATGAGTCTTGTGAAAGTATTGGGGGAAGGACTGAGGGCCCCTGAAAAACATGGGAATCCCACAGGATGACCAATAGAGTCAACCAGCCTGGACACTTTGTGGCTCTAATAGACTGAAACAGCAACCTAAGAGCATACACAGGCTCATATGTAGCAGAGCTTGGTCTAGATATGGGTCCCAAACAACTGGAGCGGGGCTACTCCAAAAGTTTTGCCTATTGGTGGGATATGTTCTTTGAGCTGGGTTGCCTTTCCTGGTCTCAATGGGAAAGGATACACCTAGACACTTGATGTGCAATGGTAGGAGGATAGCCAGGGGACCCTACACCCTCTCAAAGGAAGGGAATTGGGGAAGGATTGTGGGAGGGAGTGAATGGAAGAAGGGGCAGTGAGCAGGATGTAAAGTGAATTGAAAAATATCTGAGCATATCTGTCAAAGATTGGTTGAGTGGATTTACTGAGTTGGGAAGGCCAACTATAATGTAAGCAGCAACATTTTCTGTGCTGAGGACCTGGATAGAATAGGAATCAGAATGTGAACTTAGCATAAGCATTAACCTTAACTGTGACCACTCACCTGAAGTTCTGCTGCAATGACTTCCCCACCATGACAGAGGCACTGTGAAACTGTAAAGCAAAATAAACTTTCATAACCAACAGCTAATGAAGGAAACTTCATGAAGCTAAAACTCTGTACGGACAAGGACATCATCATATAAGCAAAACGACAGCCTGTGGAATGGGAAAACATCTTAACCATTTACAGATCTCAAAGAGTAAGGACCTGGAATCTACAAAGAACTTACAAAAAGATGACCATCAAAAACTCAAATAACCCAATTAACAAATGGGCATAAAACTAAAAAGAGAGTCATCAAATGGTAAAGTTTGAATAACAGAAATATTTTTAAAATGTTAACATCCTTTGGTACCAGGAAAATTCAAATTAAAACTGTCTTGACATTTGATTTACCCCAGTCATCATATCAAAGATCAATAAAACAAATGACACCCCATGATAGGAAGGATGTAGAGAAAGGAGAAAATTTTTGTTGCTGGAGGGAATGCAAAGTGGTACAAATATGGAAATCAATGTAGAGGTTACTAAAGATGGATAAAAGATCTAGCTTTATTACTCTTGGATATACATTCGTATGACTCTACTACTTACTGGAGAGATACTTGTTCCTTCTTATATATTGACACTCTCCTCAAAATGACTAGAAATTGGAAAAGGCCTCTATCTCTATCAACTAGATGAATGAATAATAGAAATGTGATATAATTATACAATTAAATATTACTCATCACTTAAAAATAGAAATATATTTGCAAGTGAATTGATGGAGCTATAAACAATCATTCTGAATGAGGTAACCCAGACTGGAAAAGACAAATGTTATGTGTTTCTTCTCATATATGGTGTTAGCTTTTAAGCTTTATATGTGTTTTTAAATGAAAATAATCCCAGAAATTAGGTAGTTGGTATAGAACCAGTGGAGAAGATGTGAACTTGAAAGAAGGTGAAGATCACGTGGTTGGGGGCTATGGGCATGTGTGAGAGAGTGTGTGTGATATAAGTAGAGTCAACTTACAATGAGGGAGACCATATCCCAAGCAGATATCTTTCACCCCCAATAAAATTTCCAGTAACAGCTGTTGTTTATATCATAAGGAATCATTGAGTAAACTGATCTAATAAACCCCTGCAAAATAGATGCATATTACTGCCAAAGAAGTTGTTAATCCTCCATAACCCTAGAGTAAGGCCCTATTGCTAAAGATAACATGTTCCTGTGTTACTGAGCATACAGAAGCTGAGATGGCATCCACCAAGAAACCTGACTCCTTCTGACTACCATTCATGGTGCTAGAAGGTATGCTACTAGACGAGAAAAACAAACATTGATATAACACAGCTACCCACCTTACAACCTACAAAAGCAACCTGCTTGCAAGATATTCAGCTGAAATAGTGGCATAAATATTATGTGGCTAACCAGTCCTTTTTTTACTGGACTTAAGACTCAATTCAGTAGATGGAAAGTAAAGCTGACCCCGCTAAAATACATATGCACTATCCTGTCCTGTGCACTTAGGATATTCTAATATGCTTACTTTGTGGGATCCTAAGTTTTAATGCAAGAGTAGTATAAATACAGTAAGAAAAGAGTATTCTACAGTTTAGATATTGAAAAGCATGAACACTTTTTGAGAATTCTTGACAGAAGAACTAAAAGAAGCAAAATTTTAAAGTTGCAAGAGGATTGAAAACAGGATAAAGTTGAAGCCAAAGGAATTTCAAAAAGGAAAGAGTGAGCCAGAATGTCCATGACAGATCTGAAGAGCAAAGAGCTCTTCATAGAAAACACTAAGGCTTCCATATAAATGGAACATTTTCAGATGTAACTATCTTAAGCAGAGACATTTGATTAAGTTTAGACATTTAAGAGAAACACCTTGAATAATAAATGGGTATGAGTGTTTGATACTCTGAATAGAGTAGGGACAAAGTCAATGCCTGAGATAAACATCAACTGAAAATGAAGCCTATGAAAAAAGACTTATTTACCTAAGTTTTTATGTGATCTCAATGAAAACTGAGAAAATAGTTGAATATTTAATTATAAAAAAATGAATGGCCATTGCATAATTAACACAGTGCCTAGTTGTGACCTTGTCTGTGATTTTTGACATGCTCTGTTGAGTTCAATAAAGCCAGAAGGAATGGGTACCTAAAGTACATCTCATGTCTTGGAACTGGCTAGGTCTACAACGGCAAAAGCATTTTACCTCCAACTCAGATTTAAGTTTTGTCCAATTTGACTTTCATCTTACAGTTGTTTTTACATGTTTTATCATTTCCAAAAATTTATCTTAATCTTCTAGTAACATTATATATGTAACAATATTAATATATTAGCATATTTTAATTTATTATATCAATCTATAATTTAATTGTTATTTATATAAATATGTCTAGGTATATATTTAATGTTTATCAAATAAACATTATTTTATTAAAATAGTTTATTAAAATATGCAGTATAATATTTACCACTAATATTTACTAATATAGTACTAATATTTACCACTTTTATATAGCACAGGCCATATATTCCTAAATTCTTGCTTTACTGCTTAGAAGTTAACTAGCAATTATTAAATAATTTGTGTTCTTTAAATCATAATTTCTATCCTGAATATTTGGGAACACTAAAAATTGTTACTTCAAAATGTTCTGAGGGAATATAAATATGAGATTACATGCAAAATCTTTATAGAAATAAGTATTAAAGTAATGATTTAATAAATATTATTTATTATTATTATAAACTTAAACATAACTAATAAGAATATAAAGAGTATACAAATATGTGGGTGAGTCTATCTGTATGTATACATACACTTACAAAGAGTAATAAGCACATTTATAGTTCCATTTATTGAATGTGTACATAGATTACTTTTAAAACATTTAATAAATCTGAACCTTATAAAATTATAACTTTCAGCGTTCAAATGTGTAGATGAGATGCTGCAAAAGTAAAATTTCTAGTTGTCTAGTATTCCTACAAGAGAAGAATAGGGGTTTTTCATGACTGGAAAAATGCAGTACTTTAACACAGACATGGACTGGAAACGCTAATCCACTTTCTTCCTACCATTGCACTGAGAGCATTATGAAGCAGAAAATTGTTTGAGAGAGCCACAGATAAGGAATTACAAATCTGGAGGTTCACGAATCATATAAAGCAGATGTAAGGTTAATTTGCATGGTTTAGTTGGCTCCTTCTTTTTTTCAATATATTTCAACAGCTTGAACCTCTGAAAAACTGATAGCAAATAAAAAGCTTTCTATAGGCTGCCTGATTTCTTGCTGACTAAGCTGTCTGAAGGAAAAGCCAATTACTACAGCATGCATTTCCTTGTGCAGAAAGCAGAACATATTCATTGTTAAATAGAGCCATTAAATATTTAGGGGATGGAGAAAAGTTCTATCAATTGAGATGAAAACCATGCAATACTACCTATGGATCTTTTCCTCTTAAACAATAAGAAAACACCTTTTTGAGAGTAACCAGTAATATCTCAACTGTGAAATATGATTTGATTTAATATAATTCAGTGGCCTTTTAAAATGTTGATTTTTAGGTTGGCATGTGAGGAAGAGGAAAGAAAATTTACTGATATAAAGCTAAAATTTCACCTCGGAGTAATAAAACAGCCAATATGGTCACTTGAACAAAGGACTAGCTGAAGAATTGGGATTCTATTTTTGGCCTTGCCAATGACTTGTTCAGTGACCTTGGACATATCACTTAAATGGCTTTGTGCCTCGAGATTTCTAACTGCAATACAGAGATTATAATGCCTGCCTCTATTTCACAGAACTCAAGAATACTTTTAGTTGACTTGTTTTAAAAAAAAATCTTAAAAGCTTTTGAAACTATCAGAATTCACTATTAAATGTAAATATCATTATTTTTTTTACTATTTGATGTAGTTTTCTTCTAGTCTTTTATAGTATTTTTCTATAAATCATCAGCATAAAATTAATAGATAAATAGTTTCCTTTCTCTACTAGGGAGTGTTCTACCAGTGATGTGAATGTAAGCATGTACATTCACTTGATTGAAGAGATGGTTCATTGATTAAGGAAGAACATTGGCTGCTCCTCTAGTGGTCCTAAACTCAGTTCCTGTAACTACATTGTGGAGCTCCCAACTGCTTGTAACGGCAGAATCATAGGATTTGACATTTTTTCTGTTTTCTCTCAGCATCTGCATTCACATGTGCAGACACCCCCCATACCCAAAATATAACAATCTACTAAGAATATATGTTTGTGGTCAGCTGGTATGATTTCAAATCTTAAACATGTTTTAAGGACATATGTCAGAAAATGATTATGAAATAATTATATTAATTCCACTAAATTTATAATTGAAAAAATTCTTTTTACTTTGGAATTCATCATTATTTCTCTCCACAATGTCTTTTAATCACTAGTGTGGTATATAGCCAGTCAAAATGTATGTCATATCCATCTTCAAATATAAAAAAGCCATTTAGATAAGTTTCGAAACACCTCGCTCTTCTGCATTGCTTTCTTCTACATAGTAGTATCTTGGCTCATATTTCAAGAAGAGAGTTGAAATAGTTGCAAGTTTTCCATAAAATTGTTTTATTTTTGTTGCTTCTTATGTCCTATCATAATGTTTTACCATTTACAATTATTATTTGTTCAGGATTAAAGTGCTTATTAGCTTATCAAATCATATTGGAACAAGAATTCTGTATGCTTATCACAAAGATATCATTTATTGGTGTTCTTCAATACTTTTGAATTTTGATTTTTTTATCCAAATGCCTAAAGGGTTTTAACTTAAGAAAATAAAATTTCTCATCTACTAGTTAGAATAACCAGAACAAAAAATCTGTCTTCTTCATCTCAAATACTTGCAGAGTTAACTTTCTAAACTAAGAATAAATAAATAAACAAATAAATAAATAAATAAATAAATAAATTCCTAGATATATTTACATACATATGTGTACACATATATACATATATATATATATATATGTTTCATCATAGGTGTTCATGGCTATGCATGCAGGTAAAGACCACAATATGATGTCTCTGGTATCTGTCTCTACCACTCTGCCTTGTTCCTATGATGCAGAATCTTCCCCTGATCAACTTGAACCTCTTGTGTCTACCCTTGTGTAATTCTGACACTATAGGTATTCATAGGCCCATGGCATGGTTTTTAAATGAGTGGTGGAATCAAACTCAAGATGATGTTTCTGGAGAAAGTACACTTACTAACTAAATCTTCTCTCAAGTCTTCAGCTAGGGGATTTAATAATCTATTACTTATTATTAAATATATGTTGTTAATATAGTATTCTTGTTATCTATATCTGGCAGTTTCCTACATCTCATATTGCTTGTAAAGCCCCCTCCAATACTATATTGTATTTCTATCAATTTTTCCTCTTACCCTTAGACTATTTTGATATCTACCTATCTATATCTATCTATCTAGACAGATAGATAGAGAGAGAGAGAGAGAGAGAGAGAGAGAGAGAGAGAGAGAGAGAGAATAGCAATCAACCCCTTATTTAAAACTCATTGCAAAAACATTTATCACAATAGAGAAATGGTAAGACTACAATTCATATTTCTTCAAATCTTCCTTCTTTGTCTCCAATGTTACACTTTAGCCTATGTTTTGCATCTTCATAAAGTCCTCATCAGAACATGCTTCTAGAAAGCACATCATACTATTGTGTTTACAAGTTTTTTTGTACACAACATTCATAATTCATAAAATCACTATTTGCTGAACTTTCTAATTCTCCAATTGATGTGTGGTTTCCAAATCATAAATTGTGGAGCTTTCATTATCAATTGAAGGCATGCAAAGAGGAGCAAGTCTTACTGTCTCATTAAATGACAAAAAAATTCCCAAATATTATGTCTAGCCCTTTTAAACACATACTGTAAAAAAGTATATTGGCAACAAGCTTTCTGCAATATTTTAAAGTATTTGTACATATTATAATCTGATTGCCATTAAGAATGAATCAACAAAAATTTTGAAGTAATGTTTGATGTTCAAAAGTCAGTTTTCAATTTTAAAGCCAAAAATACATGTGTTAGGTGAGCTGCCATTGACCATTGTTTTTAAATTCAAAGATACATCTAACAAAGTGTGTTTTGTTTAAAATGTTCATGATCAAAAGGTCTTAGAAACCTAGTTTGGTATTCTTCTCAGGAGGAATTAATAAATATTTGCTATGTGAATGTTTGCACTGACATTCTAGAACACAATTACAAAAAATCTAGGATTAATAACACTAATTTTATTGGTAAATAAATACTTCCTTCAGTTATCTTTTAATCTTCCTTTAAATTTCATTCTCTATGCAGATTTTCATACTGGCAGCTGCTTCAGTTATATGCACATGTTAGGAACATTTACAATTTCAATCCAATGACATTTTAAGGGTCACCTATTTCTTTGTAAGAGCTACCAAGATGCTTATCCCAAGAGTGAGAATGAAACTCTCTGCTTTACTCTTAATTTCCTCTGCTTAAATAAAAAGACATGTAGTTACTCATCTAAGATGCTGTAGTTCTCTCTTCTTTATTCCCCCAGCTCTTGCTGAGACTAAGTGGCCATTCATGTTCCCAAAATGGCAAGCTTCCAAACACTGACTCTTTTTGTAACCAATCTTGCACTCTGCGTGCAACTGTATCAATGCACCAGAAGCTAATGAATGGTTTCTTCAATAACTGTCACTTCTTTCTTCCTTTAATCACTTTGTTCTTTCTGGCTCATATACATGTTCTTCTATTATATATCCTTTAAATAGTTACCATGGAAATGATTACTGTTATTCTTGGGGTTTTGGCTCTGCTCTTTTCAAATAAATTTTAGGATTATATTTTTTGTGAAATTGTGCATTATATCAAGCCAAATTTTGAGTTTTAGAATAGAAACTAATAGTAAATAAAGCATAATTGTCCATGTCTCATTTGTAAAACTCCATAGGCCATTGAATATCCTTAAAGCTACTCAGTAGAAAAGGCAATATGGAGAAGCATCAAAGTACAGTTCTGCTTTAAAAATAAATCCTGTATCATTGGCATCTAAATTCAGCAGAATTTATAATCAAACATTTATTACACTATAAAAATGTCACTGGTAAAATATGTTACAAAATTGTTCCTTTGATAATTTAGAAAAAGGACAGCATACCTAGAAATTTATATGGAAATCTTAGTTTGAAGATAATGTTTAATCATGGGCAGTTTCTATAAGAAAGGTATTAAAAGATATAAAGCTTAGATAAAATAACATAGATGTTTTGGGAATAAATAATAATGATTTAAATAATTATGATTTAACAATGAGATGCTATTTTGTCCATTTGGAGAAAGTATACATAAGTGGTTCTCATAGATGCCCATCTGATGGCTCTAGCATTCCCATGTTTTTACCCTTCAAAGGTTTGCCCTACTTAAAATGGTACCCTGAGTTCAAGAAAATATGCATAATCATTTAGTACAGGAGAAATTTAAAAGCAGCATACCTTCCTTTCCTTCTCAGTCTTTTCTTAGAACATGAAACAAAGATAATATGGATTCAAGACAGTTAATGGAGACTGAAAAAAATCACAGGGTTTAATGAAAATTGGCATTGAAATTGAAATAAATTTGTTAAGCCTATGATAAAGGTTAACACTAACAATGATGACTAACATTTAGAAACAAAATGATTGTGGTCATAGGTAATATTTTGTCATGTTATTTTAAGATGTAAAAAATATGTAGTCCACCAAAAATATGAAAACATAGGAATTAAACAATTTTCTTCTACCCATTGAATATCCCTCAACTGTTAAGTTAGTTGGGATTTTGTTTGTTTTCATAGCTGTATATGTGGGTGCATAATTGTGCCTATGTGCTACGTCATGACTTTTGAAGACAGATAACAGCTTGCAAGAGTTGATTTTGGTTGTGATCCTAGCCTTTAACAGGAAACCATAATATCCTAAGACTATTTTGAACTCAAACATATTAAAAAGATCTAAAATAATCACTGTATAAAAATACAATAAGATATAAAATATCTCCAAGTGATTAGAATCATGTGCTATGTCCACATTAGATCCCGACCAGTGTTGTTAGCATCATCATTCTTCTGGAGTTGAAGCAGCGTCATAGATAGAAGAAATCTGTGAAATTATTTTAAAATTCAGAAGGCAGAAAAATTATCAGAAATAACCAAAGCAAGGAAAGGGGCATAGAAGGGAAAGAATGTTGTATTTCAAAATTGGGGGTTGCTAATTACCTTATTTTTATGTTAATTACTACTACTATTGTTTTGATAAATTGACATGGTATCAAACTTCCTTCTAAGTACTTACCTTCATAATCATAGACTAGTGCAATTCTTAGCCTTGGTCAGAGACACTTCTTTATGTAAATGATGGTAATTAATACAGATATTTACAATGTTTTAAAGTACAGAGAATAAGAAACTAAGGAATTCCTGGTCCTAACCAGGACAATTATATCATCTTCCCTATCCCAAGAAGGGAGGACACTATAAACTACATACGAGCCATTTTAGGGAAGAGTACTATGCAATATTGTCTTCTGGAAATTACCTGTCTGATGCGTTTACCAATTTTCCATCACTATGGTTACCTCCATAAGACCTACACAAGACTAGCTCATCAATATTGTATGGTGAAGGTGGGAAGAGCTCATGAAATCCCACCATTCTCCGAGAACAAGTGACAGCTAATGGCTGCTAGCAAGAGGCATGCCAATTATTTTCAATGTATAGTCAAAGATATGTTACCTTGCTTCAGTAAATCACTCATGCTAATGCAGGCAAACATATTGAAACTCAGTGGGTTGCACACAGTATCAATTAACACAGACTGATGTTTCCTCCTCAGCACATACTAAAACACATGAATGTGTATAGGAAAACCAACCAACCAAACAAAACATTTCATTATATAATAGTTACTTCTGAGATTAAATTCACTATTTTTCCTTTCCTCATTTTGAAAAAGTAACATCTATTCTGTGCCATGGTATGCTGGGAATAGGTGATCTGTATTTCATATAGGTTTTATAGAGGTTTACAGTTAAGAAACTGCCATGAATCTCAGAAGAAACTTTGAACATTGGATTCTCACACAGTGTTGAGACTTTGATATACTATGGGGACTTTTGAAGTTGAACTGAATGCTTTTTTTTTTTATTACAATATTGTTATAAGCCTATATGAATCTAATAGAAGAAAAAGTGGCAAAGAACCTTGAACAGATCTGCACAGGAGGATATCTCTTGAACAGAACAACAATGGCTCAGTCTCTAAGATCAACATTAGACAAATGGGATCTCATAAAATTTAAAAGATTCTACAAAGAAAAGGACACTGTCAGTAAGACTAATGGCAACATACAGATTGGGAAAAGTTCTTTATCAAGCCTACATCCAATAGAAGGTCAATATCCAATATATACAAAGAACTTAAGAAGTTAGACTACAGAAAACCAAATAACCCTATTAAAAATGGGGTACAGAGCTAAACAAAGAATTCTCAACTGAGGAATACTGAATGACCAAAAAGCACTTAAGGAAATGTTCAGCATCCTTAGTCATCAGAAAAATGCAAATCAAAACTACCCTGAGATTCCACATCACACAAGTCAGAATGGCTAAGATCAAAAACTCACATGATAACAGATACTGGTGAGTATGTGTAGAAAGAGGAACACTCCTGCACTGCTGGTGGGATTGCAAGCTGGTACAACCACTCTGGAAAGCAGTCTGGGCATTCCTCAGAAAACTGGAAATAGTTCTACCTGAGGACCCAGTTATACTACTCCTGGGCACACACCCAAAATATGCTCCAACATATAACAAGGACACATGCTCCATTGTGTTCATAGCAGCCTTATTTATTTATTTGTTTATTTATTTTTTTAAAATTGGATATTTAATTTTTTACATTTCAAGTGTTATCTCCTTCCCCAGTTTCCCCTCTGCAATCCCCCTATCCCATCCCCCCTCACCTGCTTCTATGAAGATGCTCCCTCACCCACTCACCCACTCCAGTCTCACTGGCCTAGGATTCCTCTACACTGGAGCAACAAGTCTTCACAGAACCAAGGGCCTCCCCTTCCATTGATGCCAGATAAGGCCCCTTCAGCTACTTCAGTCCTTCGCCTAACTCCTCCATTGTGGTTGCTGTGCTCAGTCTGATGCTGGGCTATGAGCATCTGTGTACTGATCAAGATCTGGCAGAACCTCTAAGGAGACAGCTGTTATCAGGCTCCTATCAGAAAGCTCTTCTTGGCATCAGCAATAGTGTCTGGGTTTGGAGTCTGCATGTGAGGTTGATCCCCATGTGGGGCAGTCTCTCTATAGGGACTCTGGGAAGGAGAGAAAACTCGGAGGTAAAAGGGACACAGGATCAGGTGTGGGAGGAGACAGGGGAGAAGAAAAGAGGGACAGGAGATTGAACTGAGGTGTGCAGCAGTGTGGGTTGGGTAACTGGAGGTAGCCACTAGAAGTCCCAAATTCCAGGAAAGCAAGAGGTTCCCAGAAACCAATGGGGATGACATTACCCAACAAAGGGGAGGTAGAACCTCTATAGACCGTATACAGTTGTTACACACCACGTATCCATCTCAAAAATATTAACCCAGATTTGTACTTGTCTAAAGGAAATTCAGGGATGAAGGGTGGAAGAGAGACAGAAGGAAACACCATTCAGAGACTGCTTCACCTAGGGATACATCCCATCTGCAGACACTGAACTCAGACACTATTGCTGATGCCAAGATGAACTTGCTGACAGGAGCCTGCTATAGCTGTCTCCTTAGAGGTTCTGCCAGATCTTGATCAGTACACAGATGCTCACAGCCAACCATCAGTCTGAACAAGGGGACCCCAATGGAGGAGTTAGGGGAAGACTGAAGGAGTTTAAGGGGATTGCAACTGCATAGGAAGAACAAAAATATCAACCAACCCCACCCCTCCCAGAAATCCCAGGGACTAAACAACCAACCAAAGAATACACATGGAGGAACCCATGGCTCCAGCTGCATATGGAACAGAGGATGGCCTTATCTGGCATCAGTTGAAGAGGAGGCCTCTGGTCCTGTAAAGGCTCTATGTCCCAGTATAGGGGAATGGTAGGGCAGTGAGGCAAGAGTGTGTGGATGGGTGGTGAAACACCCTCATAGAAGCAGGGAGGGTATAGAGACTTTGTGGTGGGGAACCAGGAAAGGGGTATAACTTTTAAAATGTTATTAAATAGAATAACCAATAAAAATTTAAATATGTAACAGAGCTTGATTGTGCTGGTTATTTTACTTGTATATACACTGTTAATATATGAGACATATATCCTTATTTACTTTATGCTCCTCTCTTCTCAAGTAAATTGATGCTAATTTCTCATGGAATACATCAATGACTAAACTGTAAAACCTTTAGGATTTCTATTTATGATGAATAAAACCATTCTTTACTTCATAAAGTTATGGATTTCACCACATCAGCAATCACCTCATTGCCAGATAGACAAGAATTCTTACATATTTGCATTTTTTTACTTGCATAAATACTGATTTTATATATTTACCAATAAATCTGTATCATCATATAAATAAGCATATAATATATAATAAGACAAAAAACTGATATAGGAACATATCCTATAATAGAAAGGTATAATTTGTACAAAATATTCTACTGACAATATAATTTTAATAATTTTATTTATTTAGTTTTATTCATTCATTTCTTTATTTTTGTTTTCTTCTTTATTATTTATTATTTATTTATTCACTTTACATCACAATCACACATACTCTCTTCTTCTCCTCCTAGTCCTACCTGTTGAAGATTGGTTCTAAGTCTTTGATTCAAACAGGAATCTGCATGTTCAAATGCTGAAGGTCTTTGTCCTCAATTGGTTTTTGATCCATCATTAAAGATACCCACCTGCCAATGGCTGCACACAGGGCAGGACACTTAGAGATGCAAGGGTGAGGACTCAGAGATGTGCCATGATAGAACACAGGAGCTGTTGAAGACAAAGCCAACCAGCCATGTGAAATCTCAGGTAAGTAGCCACTGCCCACTTCCCAATTGAGGCCTGGTGTATCATGGGAAGGTTTAGGAGTGCCCAGCCATTGAGAAGCCAAGGAATTTAAAAAGAAGCTAATGAGTGTGTGCGTCTTTCATTCAAGGATCCAAGGGTCAAGTGCAGGCATGTGATCTGCAGGGAGCAAAAGTGAATATGGAATAAAACCCAAAGTAACAAGTTTCTCCCCTCAGAGAAGGAGAAGGCACACTTGAGCACCAGGTGCTCTGAGACATCCAGTCACAGCAGGGCTAAATGTATGTTCTCACACTGAGAGAAAACCAGGTAATCCAGTTTGGGGAACAGGATCCAATGGCAGGCAACAGAGTCAGAGATGGCTCCTGCTCCAATTGTTGGGAGACCGCATGAAGACCAAGCTATGCGTCTGCTACAAATGTGTAGGAGCCCCTGCATGCTCTTTAGTTGGTAGTTTAGTTTCTGTGAACCTCCTTGGGACAAGTCTTTTAGTCTGTAGGTGGTTTTTTTTTTTTTTTTTTTTTTTTTTTTTTTTTTTTTTTTTTTTTTTTTTTTTTTTTTTTTTTTTTTTTTTTTTGGTTTTTCCAGACAGGGTTTCTCTGTGTAGCCCTGGCTGTCCTGGAGCTCACTTTGTTGACCAGGCTGGCCTCGAACTCAGAAATCTGCCTGCCTCTGCCTCCCAAGTGCTGGGACTAAAGGCATGCGCCACCACTGCCCGGCTTCTTCTGATGTTCTTGATACTGCCTCCCACCCCCCAACTCCACAAGCTCTTCACAAGCCTCCCTGAGATCTGCCTAATGTTTGGCTGTGAGTCCCTGCATCTGTTTTTGTCAAATGTTGGGTGAAGCCTATTAGAGGACAGTTATGCTAAGCTCCTGCCTGCAAGCATAACAATGTATCAGGGATTGACTTTCTTCCGAACGTTAAGTCTCAAATTGGGCCAGTAATTGTTTGGACATTCCCTCAAACTCTGCTTCATCTTTATCCTTGTACATCTTGTAGGGAAGACAAATTTTGGGTTGAAGGTTATGTCCCCCTCCCTAAAATGGAAGTCCTGCCTGGCTACAGAAGGAGGCCATTTCAGTCCCTATCCCCAGTGGAGTCTCAGCTAGGATCAGCCCAGAGGCCTTGTAGATTCCGTGGAACTTCCCCTTCTCAGAACTCCAGCTACTCCCAGAAATGCCTTCCAAAAATTTCCCTTCTTTCTCCCAGCCCTATCCTGTCCTGTCTTTTTCCACATATGATCCTCATCCCTGTTCATCTCCTCATCCCTTCTCATACCCAGCTACCTCCCCCATCCATCTCTGATGAATATTTTGTTTTCCCTTTTGATTTAAATTCATACATCCTCCCTTGGTCCTTTTTTATTACTTTGTTCTTTTGGGTCTGGGGATTGTAGCATAGTAACCCCATACTTTATGGCTAATGTCCACATATAAGTTATTACGTATCATGTGTATCTTTCTGGGTCTGAGTTATGTCATTCAGGATTATGTTTTCTAGTTCTAACCATGTTCCTGCAAATTTCATGATGTCTTTATTTTTAATAGCTCAATAATATACCACATTTTCTTTATCCATTAGCCTGTTGAGGGACATCTGGGTTGTTTCCAGTTTCTTGATATTACAAATAAAGCTACTATGAACATAGTTAAATAAGTAAGTACCCTTGATGATATAGTAGGGCATAATTTGAGTATATGCCTAGGAGTGCTATATGTGAGTCTTGGGGTGGCACTATTCCAAATTTTCTGAGAAAGCATCAAATTGACTTCCAAAGTGGTAGTAAAAATTTTCAATCCCACCAGAAATGGAGGAATGCTCCTCTTTCTCCATATCCTCATCAATATGTGTTATCGCTTAGATTTTGATCTTAGCCATTCTGATAGGTGTAAGATGGAATCTCAGAGTCCTTTGGATTTGCATTTCCCTGATGATTAAGAGCTTTGAATATTTCTTCAGTGCTTTTCAGCCATTAGAGATATCTCTGTTGAGAATTTCTGTTTAGCTCTGTGTCCCATTATATTTTATTATTTTATTTATTTATACTCCAGCCACTGTCTTTCATGTCTCTCCTCCTTGTTTCTTATCCCATTCCTCCTCCTCCCTTGTCTCCAGGAAGATGCTCCTCCCCCACCATTTTTAAATGGGTCATTTGGGTTGTTGGTGTCTAGTTTCTTGAGATCTTTATACATTTTGCATAATAGTCCTCTGTAGGATATGTGGTTGGTAAAGATCTTTTCCCTTTCTGTGGGCTGCTGTTTTGATGGTATCTTTAGCCTTGATTTTTAGTTTCATGAGTTCTCATTTATTAATTGTTGATCTTAGTGCCTGAGTTATTGGTGTGTTCAGGAATTTGTCTCCTGTGCCAGTCTGTTCAAGGCAATTCCTGACTTTCTCTTTTATTAGATTTAGTGTTTCAGGTTTCTGATGCACTTGAACTTGAGTTTTGTACAGGGTGATAGATATGGGCTATTTGCATTCTTCTACATGCTGTTAGACCAGCACCATCTGTTGAAGATGGTTTCGTCTTTGCCATTTTATGGATTTGGGTTCTTTGTCAAAATCAAGTGTCAATGGGTACTTGGGTTTATTTAAGAGCCTTTGATTCTATTTCATTGATCAACATGCCTCTTTCTATACCAGTACCATGTGGTTTTATTACTATTGCTCTGTAGTACAGCTTGATTTCAGGGATGGTAATACCTCCATATATTCTTTTATTGTTCAGGATTGTTTAAGCTATTCTGGAGTTTTTTGTTTTTATTTTTCTATATGAAGTTGAGAATTACTTTGTCAAGATTTATAAAGAATTGTGTTGGCATTTTGATTAGAATTGCATTGAATCTATAGATTCCTTTTAGTAAGATGGTCATCTCACTATGTTAGCCCTACTAATTCACAAACATGGGAGATCTTTATATCACTGATATCTTCCTCAATTTCTTTATTCAGAAAGTTGAAGTTCTTATAATATAGTTCTTTCACTTTCTTGGTTAGAATTAAACCAAGATTTTTTTATTATTTGTGGCTATTGTAAAATATGTTATTCTCCTTAACTTCTTTCTTAGCCTCTTTATCATTTCTACAAAGTAAGGCTACTGAACTTTTTGAGTTAATTTTATATTCAACTACTTTTCTGAAGTGTTTATCAGCTGTAGGAGTTCTCTGGTAGAATTTGGAGGTCATTTATGTATACAATCATATTATTTGCAAATAGCTATACTTTGACATTTTCTTTTCCAATTCCTTTCCCCTAATGTCCTTTAGTGTCTTCTTGTTCTAGCTAGCACTTCTATATTTTTGCATATTCTTCTATATTGTTCTAGCTATCTCCTTATCTCCTTCAGCTCTCTTATTGCTCTAGCTAGAACTCTGTATTGCTCTATATTGTTCTAGCTAGAATGATATAGTTTTAATAATCTTGCATTTCTTTTTCCTTTATTTCTTTCTTTATTTTTGCATATTTGATTATTTCTTTTATTTTAAAGTCTGTTTTCCCCTGGCTGTGGTGGACCTCACTCTGGTCTTGAACTCAGATCTGCCTGCTTCTGTTTCCTGAGTGTTGGTATTAAAGACCTATGACATTGCACCTGTCACTTGTTCTTTTTTTGGGTATGTGTTTATGTAGGTGGTGTAGAAATAAAATATGCCCAGGAATGGTATAGCTGGGTCTTATACCAAATTTTGGCTGATTTTTTTGTAGATTTGTCTTTTCATTTTAAATCAAAATTACTGTAGTATATTACATGTATTTCTATTGTAAAACTTAAATAATGATGTGGACACTAAACTGGGAATGTTCATATTTTAGGTCGAAGATAGACATGAAGTCTCATACACTTATTGTGTTAGTTTATGGAGTATATATCCCTACCATGTTCCTGCTAATATTAGCATACTTGCATTGAAACCTAGCTGTTGAAAATCACACTATATGAAATGTTTCTCCTAATTATGATATTAGATGAGGATATGTTGTGAAAACTGTTGGCTTGCTTTGCTAAAACTTGCAAAATGTGAGTTCTTTTTTACATTGGACACAAACTGTTGAAAATATATATAGTGCCAAATTTTAATATTTTGTTTTTTAATGAAAACAAATTGAGACATAATTTATATATATATATAATTTATACAGATATATACATATATATGTGTGTTTATATGTATGTGAGTGTATCACCTTCTAAGCATTTATTCTGAAATATTTCTTTTAATCTAGAAAAATTAAAATGTATTTCATAAATATGTAGTGATTTTAAAAGTCTTTCTTTTCATATGTTTGAGAATTCATCTTTTGTTTCTCTAGTTCTGAATTCCCATATTGAGTTTGTGCTAGAGAACACTATACACATGCAGACAGCACTGACAATTGGAGGATTCTGTCAAATGGACAAAAACACAAGTCATGCATTCTTCTGGAGTCACTTACAGACATTCACAATGGAAACATATTGCTATTTTTTTTTTTTTTTAGAGACCCAGATAAGTTTCCCTCCATGGTTTTCTGAATTCAGAAGATATACAAGCATATCCGCATCGCTCATCTTACTATATATTTCTATTTCTGTAAAGAATCACAACTTTAAAGAAGTGTAGAAATAGAGACACTCCTGTTTCTTGGTAACAGAAACCAACCTCAAGCCATTTGTACTTTGTAATTTTTCTCTTCATGAGCTAAAGCAGCCTAGACACCTGGTATGGCTTATACCAGGAATTCAAGCAAATTTTCTTACTTAGTATAAAAGTTACCTGAATCATGTCCTCATTTTGCCTCTTAGAATTTTGCATTACTGCATATCTCTTGAGGATCACACAGACCATCGACTCCTAACTTCCATCCCCTGACTTCTAGCTGTTTCCAAGCCCCCCAACCACAGCAGACACCTCCTGCTAAACCTAGGCCATGTCTTCCAGGAAACCAGGTAGGCTGCCTTCTCTCTGTGTCTGTCTCTGTCTCTGTCTCTCTCTCTCTCTCTCTCTCTCTCTTTCTCTCTCTCTCTCTCTCTTTCTCTCTCTCTCTCTCCCTCTCCCTCTCTCCCTCCCTCCCTGTCTCCTCCTCTCCCCACCCCCTCTCTCCCTCAATTCCTCCCTTCCATTCATCATTCTAAGACCCATTCTGCCAGTCTGGTCCCTAGTATTGTAACAGAACAACTAACAGCAGCCTTTGCTCATCCCTGCCCAAATGCAGCTTCCAAAGACCACCTTCCCCCACGCTCTCCAGACCCCATCTCCTCCCAGCCCCATCCTGTAACTCCAGCAAGCAACTCTAAGGGCTGCCTTTCCTAAGGCTGAAAGCAGACCCACATCTCTCCTACTCTTCCTGAGGTACAATACTCTCAGTCTCAGCCCCAGTTCTGAAGCCAGCTGTAGTCCCCATTTCCACTCTGACTCCATCCCCAGTGAATCACAAGACTTTCTCCTTCTTTTAATTACCCAAACTTATCAGTTACCCAGCCTGTATTACCAGCTGGCATTCCCTGTTAACATCTAAAAAGGCATGGAAAATAGACAAAACAGACAACCATCAAACTCTCTGAAAGTTGAGACAGGAAACAGAAAACATGGAACAAAACACCCACTCAACAAAGATGAATCTGGAAATCAGCACCTAGACATGAAATCATCTCAACAAACAAAATGCATAGATGCCAGTATAAGAACAGGGCTGGACATAGCCCTACCCTTCCCCACCCTGCACATATGTAGGAGATGTGCTGCTGGATCTTCATGTGGGTCCCAAACAATGGGAGCAGGGACTGTCCTTAAAGCTGTTGTCTATCTATGGAGTCTGTTTACCTAATTTGGTTGTCTTGTCTGGCCTCAATGGGAGAAGTGCCTAGCCCTGTAGAGCTTGATGGTGCTAGAGTGGAGGAATATTTAGGGGGCTAGGGATAGCAGAGGGACCCGGGGTGGGGCTCTGTAAGAGTCAATATGACTCTTATGTCTGTTCTTAGGACTCTTCTACCTCTTATGTTTCCTCTTATTGTATTTTATTTTGTCATGTTTGGTTGTTTTGTTGCCTCTTAGAAACCTGTTCTTTTCTAATGAGAGACAATAGGGGAGAAAAAAATGGGGAGGAACTGAGAGAAGTACAGGGAGAGGAAGCTATAATTACAATATATTGTATGAGAAAACTATCTATCTGCAATTAAAGAAACAAATAAAAAAAAGTTTGCACTAAAAGTACTTCACATATGACATGCAGTAGCCAAAATAATGATCTTCTTTGTTAATGTACCCTGCCCTGATCTCCAGACACCATAAGTAGATTGAGATGATCTTGGATTATCTGGCTTCCTAACATGTAAGACAACTTCACAGAAGAAAGCAACATGAACATAGAAAACTTCATCTATGAAGGATATTTGCTAATCGGTCCTTGCCAGATAAAGAGCTGAAGAAGCCTTGGAGATCAGGGGACGCAGGAACTCTCTAGAAGTCTGCCAGGGTGAAAAAAAAAAAGGTTCCTCCCTCTAGCGTGTCAAGAAGTACCAATCTACTTAAACTGATTGACTTTTCTGTAGTGAGACAGATAATGGACTTACAACTTTAAAACTTAATGTTACCTGCATTGCTTGTAGCCAGGATACATTGGCTTGAAAGTTTTGTGGGTGGGTTTTTGTCTCTATAGTTCCACTGGGGTCTCTTTCTGAATACATGAGGTGGCCTCTTCAAATCCCATATCCCCAATGTTGTGAGTCACAGCCATTGATTCTGAGGTACCTCCCTTGTCCCAGGCCATGTCTTATCCTGGAAATGCCCAGTCCGTTGAAGATTTCTATTCATTTTCATAGCCATCTAGCCATCTCTCCTGTCCTTCCCCACACCTGATCCTGAATCTTACATTCCCCAACCCCACCTCCTTCATAGTCACCTCCTTTCATCTGTTTCTTATGATTATTTTATTCCTCATTCTAAATGAAGACACTTGGATCTTCCTTCTTATTTAGATTCCTTGGAGTCTGTGTATTATAACATGTTACCTGTATTTTATATTTAATATCCACTTATAAGAGTAATACCGTGCATGTCTTTGGGGACTGGGTTACCTCATTCAGGATGATATTCTCAAGTTCCATCCATTTGCCTGCAAAATTAATGATGTCTTAGCTTTTAATAGCTGAATAGTATTCCATTTTGTGGATGTACCACATTTTCTTTATTCATTATTTAATGAGGGACATCTAGCTTGTTTCAAGTTCCTGGCTATTACAAATAAAGCTGCTCTGAATGTACCTGAGTAACTGTCACTATGAGATGTTGGAGCATCTTTTGGATATATGCCCAGGAATGATATATCTGGATATTGAGATAGGATTATTCCCAGTCTTTTGAGAAAATGCTAAATTGATTTCTGAAATGGTTGTACAAGTTTGTACTCTTACCAGCAATGAAAGAGTATTCCACATGTTCATGTGCTATCTCTTGAGTTTTCGATATTAGCCATTCTGATTGGTGTAAAATGGAACCTCAGAGTTGTTTTGATTTGCACTTCCTGTATGACTATGGACTTTGAACATTTCTTTAAGTGCTTCTCAGCCATTTGAGATTACTCTGTTGAGAATTATCCTCAAACAGAGTAATGCAGGCAGGGGAGAAGGAACAATGATTGAGGGAATAGCCAACCAATATCTGGCTCAAATTGAGACCCATCCCATGGACAAGCACCAATCCCTAACACTATTAATGGTACTCTGTTATGCTTTTAGACAGGATCATGTTGCTCTCTAAGAGACTCCACCTAATAGCTGACTCAGACACAAGCAAACAGTGGATGGAGCTCAGGAATTCTCATAGAAGAATTCTTACTGAGGAAATATTGTGGGTCCCAGTATGGATAGGAACTCTACAAGAAGACCAACAGAGTCAATTAACCTGGACCCTTGCCTCCCACCTCTGATCATATGTAGTAGATGTGCAGCTTGACCTTCATCTGGGTCCTGAACAAGTAGAGAAGGGGCTATCCCAAAAGCTGTTACCTGTATCCTGGGCTACCTTGTCTGGCCTCAGTGGAAGAGGAAACTCCTAGCCTCACAGAGAGATGGTGAGCAGATACCCAAGAAGGCAGCTCACAGACCCAGAGGAGAAGGGGAGGGAAAGGGGAAGGATTGTGGGAGGGGTGACCTGTAGGGGGTTCAGTGAGTGAGATATAAAGTGAATAAGTAAAATAAAATTAAGTTATTAAAGAAAAAATAAAAAAAAAGAATATGTGGTTCCTGATAGATTTAACATATTCCAGTGGATGTGCACATACATGAGTACATAGGCAGGACTAATTAGACTGGGAATTTTTTTTTAATGAAAGGACAATGTAATGTAGGTATGTATGGGGGGGCTCTCAAAGGATGTGGGGTAAGCAGACAAACAATTTTTGAAATACAGTATATGAAATTATTAATAAATAATAAAATACTTTAAAAGCAAACAATAGCAATAACAAAATCTAAATGGTGTTTGAATAATTTAAGGGTATAGAAAGAAGCCACATCCAGTTTTTACAGAAAAGTTTTCTAGCCTCAGATATGAAAATGATGCTGTGCTTTGTAAGTATGTATGAGGACTACCAATACTGAAGCTTATTGACAAAGAGAGTGTTCCTCAGGGGATCTAAGATGGACTTCTCACACTTCTAACTGGTCCACAGATACTACATGAGTTTTTACAGTAGGAGAATGTGAGTTGTCTGGTCTATATGGAAAGGAAGAAGTGGGTACTTTCTGCCATACTGTTTTTCCCTTAGCATTCCTTATTCAATATTTGCAGGCTGTTTCAAGGTAGATGCTTATGGTAAAGCTATCAAATTGAATATAGCAGATGTGTGCATCCATAATACTTCTAAATACATGGAGTAATGTATGATGAAGGGATATGGATTGATACATTTGTGACATATATTTTATGCATTATACTGTGTTTTGTCACCTTTTACATTACATATATTGTTATAAATCACTGTAAGGAGATTATGTTAGGTGAAAACTGTCAGAAGATGATTTCATCCTTGTAGGAACACCATAGAGTATACTTAATCAAACCCTGATGGTATAGCCCATAAAACACAATACACTTAGGCTTTATGGTATTTTTGCATATGTGTAGCCTATCATTCCAGGAACTGTGTAACAGAAGTCTGCAAGATTGTATTTAGTATTAGGGCCAAAGGTAGGTAGTACAAAAGACCTTTCAGTTTTCTGTAAATGGAAAATGGTGCTGGGTTTTGGTTCTTTGGCAGGGTCATACATGGTAAGGCTAACAACTGGCAGGTAGCAAGCTCTGGGTGCTATAGGTTGGGGCTTGTAGCTTGGCAGTTTCCTTATAAAGCTAATGTCCAATATCTCAGATAATGTGATATGAAGTGTTTGCTTACTACAGTAGCAGGTACTAAAAATGATAAAATAGGGGTCTTCTGAATTCTGGTGTCTTTTGAAGATATAATTTCAGCTTGCTCATTTGATGGGGTCCATCAAGAGCTGTGTAATTAATGGACTTGCTGGCTTGGGACATTGGCAGTGCATCCCCCTGATTCTAGCTTTTGATTCTTTTCTTTCTCACTCTTGGGTTTCCTTCTTGGGGGAAGTGGTTCCCAGGCAAAGCTTTTGATTCTTTCTCACTCTTGTTTTTTCCTTTTGGTCAAGGGGGTTCCAGGTGAACCCAGAAAGATTTGCTCATTCAGTTCAATTGAGTACAAGAGAAACGGAGTTAGTCAGGAATCAGGGCTATAACTAGGATTCTGCTTTAATAAACATAGCATAGAAAGTGCGCAAAATATTAGAATCACATTTGTTACAATTAGCAAGCATTATATATTGTATGTGATGTCAACTCCTGTGCCATAGTACAATTGAAAGTGCAGTAGGTTTTAACATCACTATCACCATAGTAATGGACTCTGCTGAGTTTTCAGCGACTAAACCATCACAAGCTGAAATTTCTCAGCATTTTAGCTCTGTAATTATCTTAAGGGCTAATTGTGATACATATTATTCATATTCAATTTAATGCCACTCTGTAGCTCATGACCATACATGGTGAAGAATACATGTTTATTCCTAGATTCTCTATGCTTAAAACTGACTAACATTTCTTAATTGTAAGCAGTTTTTAATGTTGTCTAGGTTAGGTTATTTAATATATTATTATTACCCCCATACTGCATAAGCTTGTTTTCTAATAGTTTTCTCTAACAATTTTTACATTTTATTTTTTATTTCTTTTTTAGGAGTTGAATAAGAATTTATTTTTAAAGCATCATATTTTACAAAAAAAAAACAAAAACAAAAACAAAAACAAAATTGGATTAAATTTCTCCTAGCTAAGGTCAGAAAAGAAATGGTTGTTTCTTTGTTTCAGTTTTTCATCTGAGAGTATGGCTCTTTAAACTGAAGTTATGGTAGGAACTGGTTCTTGACAAACCTCTGAAATGAGAAAGTTGGCTTTGGTTTTTCATTAATTTGTTGTGTGTCAGTGTAAATCAACATCTATTTTTCTATGCTTGCTTTTATAAGCTCAGAATGATAGTGTCTCTTTCTAGCTAGCCCCAAAACTTTTAAATACACTAAGCTGTTAGAAGAAAGATATTATAAGTGTTCAAGATATTATTATATATATACTAGAGTTATTAGCAAAGATGAATTTTAAAATCAAAGTAAATATGGTTTATAGTACACTTATTAATAAATACAAATGGATACATATGTTACATGTATGGATGTAAGTATTTATGTATATATTGCCTCACAGAAAAGTTGAAATAGTTGATACATAATTAACTTCCTTGAAATCTTTGAGTTAAAATATGGAAATTGTGGTAAGATTATCATTTTTATTTTATACATGTAAATATATATGTATACAATATAAATACATATAGTTAAACACATACATATTTTCAATTCAGATATATAGCTAGAACTCAAAAATGAACAAATTTCTTTTTTTTTCTTTTTTTTAACTTTTATTGCATTATCAGAAAAGTTACATGATTTCAATTTATCTGAGTTTGTTAACATTTAAAAACATATTTTAATTAAATAGAATTGAATCACATTCTTGTTCTCCTTTTGTACCACTGCTCCCCCCATAGACCCCCCCTTCAATACCTATATTTTTTGTTGTATTCCTTAAAATTTATAAAATATTATAAAAATAAAAAT
>NW_022196894.1:65124540-65124762 GCF_008632895.1 Mastomys coucha | reverse complement strand
CTACATATAGAGAGGCTGAGATAGGAGAAGCAATATTTTAAGACCCTTATGTTGTACACAGCCAGACAAGGTCACAAACAAACAAGCTGACAGTGTATATAGATTATAGAATGTTGGACCTATTTCTACAATTACCAAATTAGAGAGGCTATCAGATGACAATCAACAAATTTCCAATTCCTCATATTATTGGATTTCAATCGATTAGGATATATTGGTCAT
>NW_022196894.1:65119030-65123859 GCF_008632895.1 Mastomys coucha | reverse complement strand
CATCATGATAAGTGATTTTATATCTGAATCTTGTGTTTCTGGTGTGATGGTGTGTCCAGGACTTGCTAGGGTAGGAGAATTGGGTTTTGATGATGCCAAGTGACCTTGGTTTGTGTTGTTTACACAACCCCCCCGGCCATCTGGTTAACTCTAGTGCTACCTGCCCTTGCTAAATCTGACTGGAGCCTGTCCTTCCTGTGATCCTGGTTGTGTCAGAACTCCTCAGAGTCAAGCTCTCTCTGTGATCCTGGGATTCTGGGATCCTGGGATCCTGGGCTTGTTAGATCACCTGGGAATGTGGCTTTCTCTGTGTGTTGTGGGACTGGCTGCAGAGCTTTTACATTTTAAATACTGTACAACTGAAAGATGCCATCACATTTCTTCTTTTCCTTAGAAATATTTAGTATATTTTTTAAATGAAAGAATAAATTAAATGATTCGTAACATAAAATCAAGAGCTATGATCTTCCCAAAGGGGGAAAAAGAGCTTATGCCAATAAACAAAAACAAAGCATTGCAAACATCCAGCATCAGGGAGCATGATGGACAGGGATTGAAGCTTGCAGCTGAATGAGCAGGATAAATGATAACAAGCTTTAGTGATAGCAACATTAAACAGGCTTGACTAAGGAAAAGTACAATCAGAACATTGTATGTCAGCAACACACAAAGCCTCAAAGCAGATTATCCAAGACTGTAACAAAGATGAAATTAGCATTGGTATCTCTAGAGCTTACAAACATCATGAACCAAGATAAGAAATTTTGTCATGCACATATACAAGCAAGGCATAAATGTACTCCTATGTCAATTTGGAAAAAAAAAAGAAAAAAATTAAAACTATGAGAGCTATATCCAAATCTGTCTCTAGAATATAAAAAAGGTCTTTATAGGCTACATCTATCCTTTTATGTGACTAACATTATTTAGCTAAAATGCATTTGTGGGAAATATTTAAACTATGTGACAACAAAAAATAAATGCTTTTAAGTCCAGCATTGTTACACTATTTTTAACATAATATATATGTATATATACATATATATATAATGGGTTAAAATCAAATAATACTAATCATTCTATGGGTACTGATAACATTACTTAAAATAAATCAACTAATACAGGAGTCTCTGTTTTGTCCAATCTAAATTTCAAATATTTTTCATCAAAACAGAAGAAAATGAACAGGAATAATAGAAAGTTGGTTACAAAATATGCACATTATATACTTATTTTAAATACTCTTTGCTATTAAAATATAATTATATAATTTCCTCCTCCCATTTTTCCTGTGTCCAATCCCTTCCATGTACCCTTCTTTCTCTTTCTCATTCCAAGAAACAACTTTATTATTATTATTATTATCATTATTATTATTATTACTACCAATATATATGATTATTTATGTTTTTTGGTAATAAGGAGAATCAAGACACAATCATACACCATTGCCAAGCAGACATATATAAAATTTGTGTAACAGCAGGGGTAAACATTAAACCTCACTTGGTAAAATACTTTATTTTAACAATGTATAGTTTGTGTACCTATAAAGCAGTGTGTACTTGGTGGCAGAATCGATTTCCTGTAGTAAGCATGCATCTATTCCTTTGGAACATGAGCTATTTGAAAACTAACTTCTTATACATATATTTAAGACGTCAATGTATGTGCATATTAATAATAACAAAGACTCCAGAAAAGAAATGAAGTAAAAAGTAAAAAAAAAAAAAAAAAGTCAAAAAATACACAAAGAAAACTTTTATGTGAAGATAGGGTAAGAGCTTAAGTAATGTTTCTTCAAGTCACAGAACACCAAAATGTTCTAGAAATGATTGGTTTTTATTTAAGAAATAGTATATTCTTCTTTGAGCTCCAGAAGGATCTAGCACCAATTTCAAATCCACAGCTGTCTGAACTGTAATATAACTCATTTCTATCACTTAAGGCTCTGATTGGGGTAATTGCAGATTACTTAGAGATCCTGGGATGACTCAAAAGGAAAATACATCACTAAAATTGCTACCACAGCACTGGGGACAACTCACTGAAACTACAGCCAAGAGTTCGCTTCACATCTTTAATGCATCTCCAATATCTCTTAGAGACTCAGCAAGACATTGCCTGGTGCTTTTTGCTGCTGAAGCGTTGAGAAGGAGATCTTCCTGAGTCTTGTACTTTTCAATTTTCCTGAGTACATGATTTTGTATCTACACAATCCCATGATCCTCCCCTTTGCTTCTAGAGGGAAGATTCTGACTCATAGACAGTCGCCATACAATATACAATATATGTAGTTTTACTGTCTTCATAATCCTGTGTATGTTTAGCTTGCAAACTTTTCTCCAATGATTAGAATACAATATCCACATGTATCTATGTTGCTATACTCACATACAAGTTTCATTTGTGCATATCATCTTGACACAACTTGACAATTTTTTATATAATTTTAGCATGGGGTTTTTATTTCTAATTTTAATTTAAAAATTTATTTAAATGTTCATTGTTTCTTCACTGGCAAAACAAAATACCTCACGAAAGTGTGAGTGCTCTGGGTTCTGTTCAACAATATTTCATAATTTAGATTTTTATTATTGCTCTTTTAATATTTTTTAGTAAATGATTTGTGGCCATATAGTAATTACACTTGTGTAGAATACAGTTTGATTTTTCAATGCATGCACATAAGGAGGGATTATCCAGGCACAGAAACTATCATTTCCATAATCTTATATAGCTATTAGTTCTTACTGGTGAAAAATGTTTCTCACTTTTAGTTATGTATGAAGTATAAAATAAATTGTCATAAGCCATAATATAAAAAATACTGGTAATTTCCATCCTTTCTAATTGTATTATTTTTAATTTATGTTTTATATGTACAAGTGTTTTGCCACTTGTATACCACATGCATTCATGCCAACAGAGACCAGAAGAAAGTACCAGATGGCCTGAAACTGGAGTTACAGATTCTTACTGGCCATGGTGTAGATGAGAATTAAACCCAGGTTCTCTAGAAGAGAAAGCAGTGAACCTACTGCTGAGATATCTTTCCAGTGTCCTAACTTTAGTTTTGATAATACTATATTTTATTTTGTAAACTCTGTCTTTCTGTAGTTCAGGCTGCTGTAGAAATGACTCTATAGTCCAGCAAAGATGTAGACGTGCTATTTTAATAGGGTAGCCCAAGTGTGTTTTGCCAGTCTTTCCATCTTGAAGGTTAGTTTTGGCAGTATCACTCCTGTGCATTAACTTCACAGTGTTGCAAAAGTATGACTTAATAATGAATTCTTTTGAATAGCCTTTTTTTGTCTCTTATTACATTTGACCACAAGAACAAAAGGCCAACGTTCAGTGCCTCCAGGCTCAGCAAAGGTGGCGATAGAAAGAAAATGACTGAAGAATTCCAGAAAGAACTCCCTGTGGATAAAGTTTCCTATATCTGAAGACATTATCAATGCAACTCATCCCTGGAGATGACTAAGTCTTCCTCTCTATGTGGTTTTAGGTCCTTGTAGCTCTAATATGTATTTATGGGACCTCATGAGATTTCCCAGTGGCATGTCCATTAGTATTGTTATTGTTTGGGTCTTGTTAATGCAGCATGGGTGTAACTTCCAAGTCATTTCTAGAAGGAGTTAAATGGGGGTGTGTGACAAAAGAAGAGTTGAAAAAGGAAACTCCTTATAGAAAATGATGTATTTACATGTTTTGTTTGTTTGTTTGTTTTAAACAAAGAAGAAACCGAAATGTCTGAAGAGTTCCAGAGTAACTATCAGAAAGTGCTAGAAGCTAAGAATAAATGAAGGTGTTGTGAGGATAAGAAAATACAGACCAGCTGAGGCTGTAGTCAATGAGAGAATGGAAAGGAGAAGGCAGGGTATGAGACTAAACACCTTACAAGCCCAGATAATTCAACTTCAAGAGAATGTCCTAACCTGTAGAGTACAAGAGCTGAATATAGGACTATGTTTGACATTCTAAGCTCTCTGCATTCAATATTTAAAACAATGCCTCAGTGGCTTTGAATGCTCAGAGTCCCAATCCTTCAGCTCTCACGGTTATAGATACAAGCCTCTAGATTTGGAAGCTCAGCATGGACATCAGAGCTGTCAACACAATGGAAGCAGCCCCTGTGTCTATAAAGATAGACTACTCCTTCACAATGGTATCACATTTACAGTTCTTATTATTATGGTGAGGACATCCTTAGGGAAGATTATTCCATTTCCCACACCAGCTATTTTCTTTCAAATAATAACAAAATATTTATATAATGCAATCAACTTGTTTTTGAAAGCATGGAATTAACAAGGAATATTTTTTAAATCTGTCTAATATTTGCATGCATAATCTCTTTCAAGCTACCAAACAGAAATACTTTAATGATGGCAATTCACTTTGTTTTACATAATGAAAAATGCTTTCAAACATTAAGATAATTAAAGCTGGAGAAATAATGTGTTAATCTTATATGCTGTGATCTATTGCTCCATTTTACATTGTTATTGTTTCCTTCCTTTTTCCAGTGACTAGTTTACTCCCTCATATCTATTATATAATATATATATGTATATGTATATACATATATATATGGTTGAAACTCTTGATAAAATTCCAGTTTACTTACAAATTACATAAAATACATGTACAGATAATGCAGTATAAATATACTATTTGCTTTAAAATGCTGAAAAGTTAACCAGGATCTAATTTTAAAGATTTACTTTTGTTATATTTTTTATGTGTGTCTATGTGTCTTTCTGTCTGTCTGTCTGTCTGTCTGTCTGTCTGTCTGTCTGTCTGTCTCTCTCTCTCTCTCTCTC
>NW_022196894.1:65114949-65118972 GCF_008632895.1 Mastomys coucha | reverse complement strand
CTCTCTCTCTCTCTCTCTCTCCCCCCCCATGTGTGTGTGTGTGTGTGTGTGTGTGTGTGTGTGTGCAGGATTGTGTGCACCTGTGTGTAGGTGTCCATGGAAGCCAGAAGAGGCTGTTAGATACCCTGGGACTAGAGTTATAAATTGTTGTGTACTGTTCAACTTGAGGGCTGGGAACACATTCCTGGACCTACGTAATGATAATAATATTAATAATTGAGCCATATTCTTTGCCTAGGAGCTTATTTTTTAGTATATGTGCTGCCAAAGTGAGCACATGGAGCTTAATTTTTAATCAAGAGCATAAAATAGATGTAATTCTAAGTTAGTAAATTGTTTCAGAGAAATTAGTTTGATTTTACCAGTAATAATAAGATCTTGTAAAGACCAAAACCAAAATCAAATAATATTGTAAAAATAAATGAGTATAAGAGTAAATGTAACAATTGAAAATATTATCAAGAATTTAAAAATCTTTATTATATCTTAGAATTATTGTTAAATTTATTAATACCTAAAGTTTACTTTAATTGCTATGAACTCATTTTGTGAATTAAATATTCAAATATTTGAGACAATAATTTGACAGATCAAATAATACAAAGTACAAAAATTCAAAGAAATTCAGAGCAAAAATATTAAAAAGACTCTACTGTTTGAACTTCACATTCTCATCTTTCATATTTGAAGATATTTTTTGTTTGTGCATGTGTGGCTTTGAAAAGCCAAATTGTGGCTTATGTTTCTTTCCGCCCATTCTTTTCAAAACCTGTCACCACCCTGGGCTCAGCTTCTCAATTTAATGGGTAGCTTGATGCCTATTTTTAAAAAGATCCACCCCATCCCTGGCTTCTGCAGGCCCATCTGGTCGATCTGCTGCTCCTAATGTCGCAAGCAGCCAGAGTATCTGCCACAGTTACCCTTTCTCTCTTGCTGAGGATTTTTGTGCAATCTCTATTGATTGTGTCCTGATGACTTCAGCCACCTGAAGCAGCATTGACATTCTCCAACTACTGCCCTTGGTCACCTGCAAGCCCTGCATACTTGCATTACCCTAATGTGGCCTGCTCTCATCCTTTCTGTTTATCTAAATCTTACTTATTTCTCATGACCTGGAATAAGTCCTATCTGCCTCACTGTGCACTTCTTTTGATTACTTTCGCTGACATTGACCTTTTCTTTTTTTTTCTCTTCTATTGTATCTATAATCCAGTTTCACAGCTGAGCCCATGAATATTCTGTAATTATCTGCATGTTTTTTTTCTTCTACAAAACATTATTAGCCTGTTGAAGGCAAGGGTCATATTCTATATTACTTTAGATTTTTTCATATTCGCAACAGTAACTCACAGTTCAGGAAGGACATGTAATGTGTTTCAAAGGACATAAGTTGATTTGCAGCTTCCTTATAAATCATCCACTGAAATTCTTGATGCTATTTGGTATGCAGAATATCATGCAAATATTATGATAGTAGAAGATTAATTGTGAACTGAGCACAGGCTAAAGTTACTTTCTTTTCTCCTCTCCCTCCCTCTTTCTGTAATATGTTCCCTCCATTTCTCTCCTCCTTTTTTCTCATTTGTTTTATAGCCCATTGACTAATACTAGTAACATTATATTTTCTATCTCAATATCTCAATACTTACTTTTAATCATATCTCTCCTGGAAAGTGACACTTATATATTTGCCATAGATAGATTATAAAAACAATTATTATGCTCCTCTGGATGTAAATCACTTTCCCTCTGTGCAATTATTTAGATACAATGAATCCCTTTCAACATTCTGAAATTTGGTTGATAGGCAATCAGATATCATTTTTCTCCTTCAATATTGATAACTTCTTTTTCAACAAAATGTGGTTTAAGACCAATTCATCATCCTTTGGTCTAGCCTTATAATTGGTCTAGTTTTATAATTTCTTACAGTATAATTTTGAAAGCAGAAAAAAGTTTCAACGGCTTTATTGATTAATCTTCTTAATTCTGCACTCCTTTCCACCTATAATTGTATTACAATTTCTCATAGTCTGTTCTGGTTTTCTTTGACCTTAGTGATATTTTAATTTGTCATTTACTCATCAAGTACATGGTTTCTAAAACCCTCCAGAATTTCACATGAACAATTGCTTCTTTATTTCAAAAACTACTAGCACGTATTGAACTTTCCATTTTGGTTGCCACATAAACATATGCTCAAAGTTTTCAATGAAGTGACTGAGACAATTGTCTTCCCAAAAGTATTCTTTTCTTCTTTTTCTAAAATTCTTAAAATCGTAGTATATTTTTATTTCCTCCCCTTGTTTTATGCTAGTGTACTTATAAACCCATAAAAGTCATAGAATAAGAAAGACACAGTGGCTTTAACAATGAAATAAAATTGAGTCTTAGCTCAATGCTTCCTCAAGAAAGATGTGTGAACTCTCCTGCCCTCTGTTGCTGAATGACTTGAGGTAGAAATAATAACAACCTTAGAGCATTGCCTTGAGGATTGAGTCAGATTGTACAGGCAAAGCAATTAACAGCATCTGAAACAGTAAACAATTTATTCTTTGCTTCTTATCCTGTAATTTCCAATGGTTTACTTGTAACCTTCTTCATAAGAAATCTAATGATCTAAAACTTTTCATGCTACTTGGGAACTCACATTTCTGTACTGTGTTCTTTAGTTCAGTCATGAAATACTAACAAGTAAATATGTTAGGAAGGAAAGAAAGTTTATAACATAAAGTGCAGCTGGGCAGTGGTGGTGGCACACGCCTTTAATCCCAGCACTTGGGAGGCAGAGGCAGGAGGATTTTTGAGTTTGAAGCCAGCCTGGTCTACAGAGTGAGTTCCAGGACAGCCAGGGCTATACAAAAAAATCCTGTCACGAAAAACCAAAACCAAAACACACATAAAGTGCTGTGTAAAATGAAGAAGTAAACATCTTGGCATAATTCTTCAAACTAGAGAAAAAATATTAAGAAGTACATAGTAGTGTACAAACAAGCATATAAGTATATTAGCATTATTGTGATAGAAAATTGGTTTAAATATAAATAACCAATTAAGTAAAGGACATGATAGGGACTTAATTGATATTGATTAAGTCCAGAGACTTCTATGAAAATATTTCATTTAAACACCAACTAACTGGGTTACTAGCCCAATATTCAAAAGCATTAAGAAAAGAGAGCTGTAACAAGTTTGAGGCCACACAATGTTTTATGGTGGTAATCAGACTAAATGTGGATAAATATCTACTAGCAAACAAATAACCCAAATTCCACAAACTCAGAGTTGATTATTGGTAAGTGGCTTTGGAGACTTTAGCCATTCAAACATAGTAAAACAGGGAAATTCAAATTTCAATGCCATCATCAGAAATATTAACATACCCTCTACTATGTTTGAGTATTCAGTCTATTGCCATGACAAGCATTCTCTTCCAGGTTATAATCATCAAGGAATCCTGCACAGGAAATAAAGGGAAGAACTGGGAGATATAAGACATCTTTGTGCAACTCTAACTTTCCCTTCCTGCCCACCTTGCTCAGTCATCTGTATTGTACAAGCCACATTAACCTGAACAGAAATGGCACCACTCCCATAGACAATCAATAAATTGGCCAATAGGCCACCCAATCGAATAAAGGCAATTCTTCAATTGATATTCCTTCTTCCAACATATGCCTATGTTTGCATTAAATTGAAAAAAACCAAACGTGACAACAGGATACACCATAATTTTACTATGTTTGGTTTATAACCATTAACTTTCTTATAATTAATTTTAAGATTTCTGGTGCTTTCTTTACATCTATTGTATCTTTATCTTAAGATTTGATCTTGATGTTCTCTTGCATCTCTGTCTGTGTTCTTTCGGCACGTATCATCATTTGGATGTTATAGTAACCAGAAGTTTACTGGTGTATCATTTAAGCCTAGATTATTTTGTAACTTCCAATTTCTAACTTCCCACCTGTATATTTCAGTAGTCCATTGAACCAAAAGTCTTACCCATCATTCATGGTAATG
>NW_022196894.1:65087786-65114846 GCF_008632895.1 Mastomys coucha | reverse complement strand
AAGAAAGAAAGAAAGAAAAGAAAAAAAAGAAAAACAAACAAACAAATAAAACAGAATCACCATTTGAAATCCAAACAAAACAAAAGCACATCTTTGTTATCTCTATTCTTTTTCTTTATTGAGAATGGGATTCTTTGTGTACCCCTGACTGTCTTGAAACTTTCTCTGTAGACCAGACTGAAAAACACATCTTTTATAAAAATATAGAAATTCAGCTGGAGATGTATCTCAGAATTTCAAAGCATGTATTACTCTTCCAGAGTACCAGAGTTCAGTGTCCAGCCCTCACCTCAGGTGGCTCAGAACCACCTGTAACTCCTGCTCTAATGGACCCAAACACTCTTCTAGCCCCTGAATACCCTGGTATTCATGTACACATAGCCACGCACAGACATATGCATACACATGATTAAAAGTAAAGCAAATGGGTTTTTAAAACATAAAAGTTATGTCTTAGCAAATAATAATATGAAAATGTAAATATTTTTAATTAATGCCATGAATACTTAGAAGGATTCTCATTTATCTCCATATATAGGCAAGAAAGATTTGTAATAATAGTGAAGTAATTGTTTCCAGTTTGAATAATATTGGCATAATTATAGCATTAACTTTTAAGTATAAAAGTCAGCCTCAAGGGTCTAAGACTAAATCTCAGTGGTGAATTCAAGACAGAGGAAAGGAACCTGATACTTGAACCAACCAAAATTAGACGACAATGTGTACTTTCTATTTTCTTATTTTAAATATTCTGCCAGTATCCACAGAAAAAAAATTCTGTTACACACAGATTTTCAATACAATTTTAGACATAACCAAGCCCATATTTTATAATTTATGAAAAGAGAAGAAATTAATGATAGGCATAACATTATTTTTCCAATTATTTAAAGGTTTATAGTCTTTCAACATATATGTGTAGGTATGCATTTGTATGTCTGCAATTGTATGTATATATGTAACTACATGAATAAGTATATGTATAAATGTATAAGTGTATTATGAGTGCACATGTTTGTGTATGTATCAGTGCATGGTTTAATTATATATGTATGTGTAAGTGTATGTCTATGTGTAAGTGTATGTGTATGTTGTTAAGTGTATGTGTATGTGTATACGCAAGTATATGTAAGTGTATGTGTATTGTAAGTATGTGTAAGTGTTTGTATATGCTGTGTATGTATAAGTGTATGAGTATGTTTAGTGTAAGTGTATGTGTAGATTTATTATGTATGTGTAAGAGTACATGTAAGTTTATATGTATGTGTATATAGATACAGATACTTCTGTGTATGTTGAAGAAAGAATAGGACATTAGAGCACTTGCATCTGGAGTTCTAGATGTTTTGGGGACACAAGGCTTTCCCTGTGAGTGATAGGACCTGAACTAAGGTCCTCATGATTGCACAGCAAATGTGTTTCTCTGCTGAGCCATAAGGACACTATTGTTTATCCCCTCCAAATAGAAACCTGAAACTTGCTATAAGTCCTGATACTGCTTTAAAAAAGCTCAAGAAAACTGAGATTTTGATACTGCCCAAACATCATTTTCAGTTTCTAAATCAACTAAGAATCTGTTGAAATATTAGAATATTTATAAATGGATTCTGTGCTCTGGACTGAAAGAGATATGCATAGAAGATAAATGAATCAGTCTGCTGCTGAGCATATGAACAAATAAATGAGAACTCTTATCTTGGCACCTTATTTGGCTAATAATTTCAGTTAGAGGAAAAAGTCAATGATTCTTCAATTTTAAGTGTGCTTAGGTAAGGTTGTATTACAGAGAAGGATAATAGATTCCTGTGTTTTAAGCACAATGAGTGTTTTTTCTTAGATTGTTCTATCTGTCCATCTTCTTGCGATCACACAATACTTTTAAAAGAATCTATTGGCATTTTATATTAAATCCTTAGTCTGTTATATAAATTTAATTATTTCATTTTTATTTTGCTGTTGATTAGAGGTGATTTTTATTTGTTTATTTTATTTTGCGTTACTTGTCAGTAAACAGAAGAAATCTTATGAACACATACATTTCTAATCTTTTGTGCTGTAATTTTTTTCAGATGGTGAATTATTTAAACAATCAAGGCCAAAATTAGTTTGTTTTCTGATTGTCATGAAGGCTGAACATTGGCTGTGAAGATAATAACATTAATGGAAATCTCTAATTGTGAGTGTTACTACTTACCCTTGAAGTTTTAAGTTTTACATCAGGAATTTGACCAAACCTAGAAAGAGTACTTTGTGATACTTTCATAAATTGCCAAGGTATCCTGAATCAGAGTCAGGACAGGTTGTTCTGATGCTGTAGTGCATAGAATCCTAAAGCACAGACAGACACAAACACACTGGGATTGCTCAGCAACAATTCCCCAAACAACATGCTTACGAATAAAAGACCCCAGCATGACATTTTCTTCTCCAATGTTTTATGTTTAAAGAGTTTTATAGCAACCTCTTCTCAAACACTAGAGTCACAGCTTACAAATGGATAGAGGTTAGTTTTCAGTTTATCTCTGGCTCTGGTATATAAGTCAACAACATCACAGTTATAGCGTATTGGTGTGGTCACTGTTAACTATGCTCACAACATACTCACATATGTACACTGGAAGAGGAAATATCCTGTCCTTTCAGAGTGAGCGGTCTAGTAACACCCATCAATATAAAAGTAAATCTAAAGGCAAGCAACAAATTGTCCATCAGGAAAACTTTTGGCACACCCAACTGTCAGCATTCCAGCTGGCACCTCATACTGCCTGTGAGCCAGCTCTTCACGGGGGAACATGCTATATGACTTCATGTGAGAAAGCAACAAAAACAGATATTTGTGAATAAATATTGGTCTGACAGAAAGTCAGACAAACTACATTTTCACTCAAAGACATGTAGTTAAGTAAAATGTGCCAAATAGAATGTCTATTTAAAGAGAAAAATGGAGAGAAAAATCTATCTACATTTGAGTGTAAATGAAACAGATGGTGTAAATTGGTCCTTTGTTAGTCACTAAAGTTTAAATAAAAATATCCTAAATTGGAAGGGTTTTTTTTAAGTCATTTTTATAAAAAAATAATAATACTTCTAACAACACCTATAACTTCTGGAATAGTTTTTGCTCCTCTTTCCAGAATTCTCAAAACATACTTGTGACTCAAAGTGTTCAACCCAAACAGAATTCATGTAACTCAGCTATTTTAAACCTAGAAATGTTGCAGAAATCTGATAAATATTTATTAGTTTTAGTCAAAGCCTTTAGTCAAAGCAGAATATGTAACTGTATTCCTGGTGGGCGGGGAAGACTTTTTCATAAAGAGAATTCTATATTTTAAAATTATTTATAAAGTATAAGTACATTCATCCCTCAGGAGATGTTATAAAAATACAAATATTCCATGAACCTTTTATCATCCTTTAGTTTCCTATATGTATTGAATAGCTAGCTATATCTGTCCTTTCTCTCCTACCATACACTCTCTGTAATACAAATACAATTATCAAACAATAACATAGCAAGGACAGATGTGAAAAGATGTTAGTCATGGAGAACCATTAGCATTATTTGATCCTATAAATGCTAACCATTTCCATATCAGTCTGGTTGTTCTCTGGTACCTCTTTCATCACACTATCATTGACACAGTCCCTTTAGTACAGAGTTTTCCTTACAGGTTAATAAAACAGAGATGCTTACACATCAAAGCTAATTGCCACACTGTTCACAATAGCTACGTTACATATCCAAAGGTGGTGTTCAAAGTCAGGGAATGGATTAAAAACTGTGCTATGTATACATAATTGATTTTTTTCCACCATAAAGAAGAACTAAGTTCTGTTGTTTGTAGAAAGATGTGTGCTCTAGGTTATTATCATATAAAGTAAATAAGGCATTTTCAGAAGAACAAGTTTTCTTCCATTTGTGGTTCATAGTTTTTATATCACACAAAAAAGACAAAAGAAATAAAATTGTCTATGAAAATAATGAAAAAATGAGTGAAGAACATGAAAATGTAGGCCAATAGACATATGAGAAATAACTTTCTGACCAGAAAATAAAGATTCATATCAAAATTAAAAAATAATTACAACTTTATTTAAAAATACTTAAATATTTAAATAATTACTTAAATAAAAATAAAACAATAATTGTAACTGAGGCTACAGGATCTACCAATAAAACTCTAAATGTAGTCTTCACATAAAATATAGTAATATTCAAGCACAACAAGTATTGTCATTGAGGTTTCATGCTATCAATAAAACTGTAAATATGATCTTCACATAATATGTATGTAATATTCAAGCACATAGATTTATTATATTAGAAAAATACATCCTCAGCTTTTCTTTTTCCCTAAAAGTTTCCCTTTATATTTAATATTTCAGCACTGTGTTTTAGAGTATCCTACCTGAGCAGAACGTGAGACCAAGATCGTTGGTTTCTATTCTAGCTAAAGAGAATAAGGAATCAGATAAATAAATTCATTAGACTACTCCTAGACAAAAATGATACAGTCTAGACATGAAATATTGCCCTAGTTCTATGAGTCCTGTTGGTCAAAAGCCTGTATTGATACTAACTGGTAATGCAGTATTTAGGATTTGAAACCTACTGTTAGAAAGCTCACTATGAGGTGAATGGACTCCATAAGCCATGCTGTGCTACCAAATTTATAAAACAAGAGGTCCAAATAACCATGGATACAAACTCCCAACACTCTAAATCCAAACCAGCCTTTCTTTTATTCTATGTATGTATGTATGTATGTATGTATGCATTTTTTAATTTATTTTTAAAGCTTTCTGAAAATAATTTTTTCTTACATAATATATTCTGATTATAATTTCTCAATTCATCTATGACTCCAAGTTCCTTCAAATATCTCCTCCAATCTGAACCCATTTTTCTTCTGTCTCATTCAAAAACGAAAGAAACCGATTCTATGTGATAATAAAATATAGCAAAATAAAACATAATTAGATAAAAGATAAATCTATCACATTGGAGGTAAACAGGACAATCATAGAAAATGAAAGGAATCCAAGAAAAGGCACAAGAATCAAAGACACACCTTTTCACAAACTCGGAAATCCCATAAAACACTAAATTAGAAGCCATAATACTTGTTCATAAGACCTGGTGCATATCGGTGCAAGCCCTGTGCTTGCTTCTTTAGTTCTGTGAGTTCTTATGAGCTTTAATCACATTGATTAACTGGCCCTTGTATTCTTGCTGTCTTCCATCACTTCTGCCCCTTAAGCTCCTTCTGCTTTCTCTTCCACAGGATTCCCTAACCCTTGAGGAGAAAGAGTCGATGGAAACATCCCATTTAAACTGGAATGTACAGAGATCTCTCACTTTCTACATAAGTTCCATCCTTAGGCCTCTGTATTTGTTCTCTGATTGTCAGCTTTTCTTATAAGACTTTTAATCGAGTATCAGAAAGAAGAATACAGCATAACTTGTTCAATGTTGAATTTTAGATTTGACAGCAATAGAAGTGAGCAAACAAGTTGTCTGTTTTAGAGGTTAAGGGTATGCTGCAAATTTTCCATTTGTACCTTCTTTACATAGCCAAAATACATCTCTCCAAGGAGATAAGCTTAAGAGCATATACTAGAACACTGAAGTACCAGTTTTCATGTTGTTCAAATCAGTGCTATCTTATCTTGAAGGGAATAAAGAATGGAAGGAGTCTGTACTCTGAGTGATCACTTCAGCAGCATATAACTCTGAGGAGCACAGCTGAGTGGAGAACCAGGCAGCCATTTTGAGACACATCCCTGATTCTGTTTCAGCTCTGGTGGATCTCACAGGCTCTTCTCAAGCAATGAGTAAATGGGGCAGGGATACTAGGACACTTTGATTATGGGAGGAGCAACTTTTCTGATATTTGCTTGACTCAGAGACTCCAAGTGTTCTTGCAGAACTTTTCTTAAACTGCAAGACAGATTAAGACACTTCTGTTGGGCCTCTTCCTGGCTGTAGCAGTCTCACACTTAGAAATCTCACAGGACAGTCTGACGTCACTCTCAGCCTTGTCAAGCTCTCACTCTGTTTCTATAAAGATAAATCCTCTAATAAAGCCATCACATATAAATCTCTATGTCAGATTAGAGACAGTTTTGAACTATTGTATTACATTATGCTAACATTTATAATCATGCATGTATATGTGTGTATGCATATGTGTGTATGTATAGTCTGTGAAGGTAGAGAATACTTTTACATGTCATTTAATTTTATCAGAAAATTAGATATATGTATAATTACATATGCATTTGTATTCTCCTAGAGTATAATAGTACAGCTATATATGCTGCCTTGTTCTCTTTAGAAATAACTTGTTATTCTAATAAAGAGTTGTTACATAATGGAGAACTGTACATCATATACACCAATACACTAATTTCCACAAGACTTACTCCATCCTTTTCTGTATAACAGCATCACCAGTTCTCAATATAAGCACTCAATTTTCTTGACATTTTAATGATTCTCTGTAAGTTTCACATAATGCACCCCAAACACTCTCACCTTACTGTCTTTTTTTAAAATCCAACTTCTGCCCTTGTAATCTCTGCACAAATGGAAAATAAAATCTCATCATGAAAGTCATAGTGAATCACAGTGCATCCCACAGCATGGCCTTTGTCCATACATCTTTACTTGTAAGTGGTCATTGCAATGAGTCATTGGTCTTTTTAAAGGCCTCTGGCTTCTGATGCTCCATCAGTACTGGATCCATACTGAGTCTTCTACCAGTTATCCTGTTGTTGCCCTGTGTCATGGAGATCCAACAGCCTTGGATCTTCAGGACTGGCCCTTTCTTGCAGTCTTAGCAGTTCACAGATGAGGTAGAGGTTGGCCTGGGCCAACTCATACACCGAGTCTGAGCATAGGTGATAGCTAAGTTGATCAACCAGCCAGTTCTTCCCCACTCACACCATTAGAGTAAGCTCTCTAACACTACTCCTTTTAGCTCACCCAATGATACAGCAGGCAAGGGGCAAGCTCACCTGTGCCCATGCCACCTGAGTCAGATGTACTGTTCTGCCTCTGGCAAGGGGTAGAGCCAGCTCTCCAGCTTGATATAGCAAGTGAAGGGTGGAGTCTGTCTCAACCTGCTCCTAACACCAGGGCCAGCTCTACTATGCTTCCCAGGCAATATGCAGGGCCAACTCTTCACAGCAGGTGGACATCAGCATGGTCCTGCCCAGACCACAGATATCCATTCGTATGGTCTTTACTGGTAATATGAACCATGGATAGATATCAACACAGATCCTGCTTTTCAGATGACCATGGACCTAGCCATAGCTTTCAGTGGCAGGAAGGGATGGGACTTTAGCATGACCTCAGATGGCAGGGCAGGCTACTCACAACTGACTATTCCTCTCCACCTTTAATCTTCAGTCCCACTCCTCTTCATAATGCTCAACCTGTCCTACTTGCTTCTACAATGGGCAGACCATATGGGTAATGGGTCTTTGAGTGACCTTCATCTGTCTGTGTTTTGCTGAATGACAGAGTGCTGACCTCTGGGTATTTTCTCCTTTCTTTAACCCTAAAACACTTTAGGATTTAAATTTTAAAGACATCTTAATTAAGGAATCTACTTTTATTTATGTTTTGATAATCAATATTAAATCTTAAATTCACAATTTTATTTTCTTTTATATATCACTTTACTTTAGTAGCTATGTTTTTTAAACCTATGTTTGTGGCTTTCATTCTATATCTTTATTAACAAGTGGGAGATAAAATGGCCCTGAAATAATGATTTAAGAAAATTACCACTGGGAAGTGGTGGTTCATGCCTTTAATCCCAGCACTTGGGAGGCAGAAGTAGTTAGATTTCTGAGTTCAAGGCCAGCCTGGTCTACAGAGTGAGTTCCAGGACAGCCAGCTCTATACATAGAAACCCTGTCTCAAAAAAACAAAAACAAAAACAAAAACAACAAAAAAAGAAAATTACCAATGTTCCCATGATGTGGTAAGAAACATGCTTCAATTCATGTCATACATTGTAAATGGTCATGACATTAGTTCACAGACCTAACTTAAGTAATTTTATTCATAATCCCCAAAACATTTAAATCTCACTTTAGATTATGAACAACAGTTCCTCTATGCTTGCTAGCCTAACTGAAAATGTTTTCATTTCATGCAATACTGTAATTCTCAAAGACTCTGTATTAAAGTCTCTATTATCCTCACATATGAGATCCATTCATGTTGATGAAAGAAGAGTATAGACTATACACAGGTAAGTGCAGAGGACTGCTTTCCAGTGAATTTCTAATTATTCCTTAGGTCATTAGGGTTTCCAGTCTTCTAGAGGAGACTGCTGCTTTGCTTTTTAAATAATCATAGATTATTCAGAGGGCACCCTGGGATGCTATTAGTGTAATTCACAAAGCCACAAATTAGCATAAAATTCTGATTAATCTATTCAGCAATTGTTCATTATATTTTACACTCTAGAACTAAAGTTTATGAAAGACTGCTTTAAAAGATCTTTACTATCTGTAACTCAAACCAGTGAAAGACCAATATAATAAATGAATAAAATTCATTGTGATAATTCTTGTCTCAGAATATCACATGATGTGTCCTTTGAGCCTAAATATGGGAACAATTAACCATGCGTTAAATAATTTGTGAAGCTACTTGAGGAAGGATGTTGACATGGGGGTTGAAACTGTATTTGTATGGATGGAAACAAAAGAACTAAAAATTAGCACTGACTTTGTGTAGTAACATAGCACACAGGTAGAATAAAGTCAATGCAAACCTAACAAGAACCCCACTGTAGCCAGGGATTGAAGAAGATGGAGGATGGATGGAACAATTCAAACAGTACAATGCATTATGTCTAGAAAGTTTTTCTATGTAATTATAAGAAGTTTCAATTTTCCCTATTAATATCGTGTCTTCTTTTCATATCATTAACAAAGAGAAGCAGTAAAATTAACAATAGGTTTGTCAGGAGCCATTGCATTGCTGAGTTATTTTCTCGAGATTTTATTTCTTCAATTGATAATATAAAAAGTAATTTGTATGTTCTTAATGATTGAAAAAATGAATCTATGCAAAATTATGGAATCTATATTGTCCTGAGAGCAGAAAAATATGTATTTTTCCATAATTTTCTGACAAATTGTTTATAGAATCCTTTAAAAATTGACCTTTTAACCTAATCAATATTCAAATATTCAAATAGTGTGGGCAAGGCCCACAAATGCTTTCTTTGATATGTGCTCTCCAGATGTGCAAAACAATGATAGACAGGGGAATGGAAGGGGCAGTGGAAAGTATTGTAGGGGGTAACAGGGAGTAGGGGCAGTGAGCAGGATCTAAAGTGAATAAATAAATATAAAATGAAAAAGAAATGGTAGAAAACACTTTCTGAAAAGGGACTACAAACAGAGCTCATAAACAATAGCTTGCATTTCACCAGCAAAATGATGCTACACTGTAAATTATCCAGAGGGTTGATCTCTGTGGCTTCATGTGGTAAAATAGAATAAAAACTAAAAAAGTACTCAGCCATTCTTCAAGATTTTATATAAATATATAACTAGGCTGCCATACACCTGTTCTTCTGCTGTAGAAATGCAGAGGGAGAATGATAAGCTGTTCAAGTTCATCCTTGTCTATGTAGTAACACTAAGGCCATTCTGTGCTACCTGCGACTCTGACTCCAATTAATTAGTGTGTAATTGTAGGTGTGGGCATCTGATAAACATATCTTCAAAAATCTGTTCTATTGACTCCTGCATCTGGCACTCCAAAATGTGTTTCAAGTCTAATTCAGAGAAACAAAATAAAGACCTGCAATTAACTCATTCATGTTTTTAAGGAAAATATGATATTTATTAAATTACACCTCTACAAAGAAAGTTGTAATGTTTGTAATGTTACCTTAATAAGAAAAAGAAAACATTCTTAATGCACATTGTCTAAGGAAGGCTTGAGTATTTTTACTTTTTGAATTTTAAAGCTGTTGCTTATCGGTTAGACATCTATCTCTTGTTACAGTCATCATGAAACAGGTTTTGAACCTAGTCTCTAAAAAAGACAGTAACTGATTGCAGAATATGGAAAGAATTAGAAGAAATCTTCTATTATATAAAGTGACTATTGTGTACCAGTTATTTAAAACTATTGACATCTTAACTTTTAAAGTGTCACAAAATGAAACACATACATTACCTTCTCTTTTATATTAAATTTGACCCCATGACAATATCAATATTGCATTGGAGAAGTGAGATTAAGTGCATCTTTTATCTCATTTTTATTCATGTTTTTCCTACCCTACATTTTTTATGATATAATTTGTCTTTAGATCTTTACTAATAATTTCATATTCCTCTTTCCCTTCTATTCTATTCTTTCTAGTATGGCAATTATACATACCTTGCAGGTATATGACTGCATTACTGTTGTCTTACACTTACTTATGCCAGCAGCAAAAGCTGCACTATTTACTATACATACTGATTTCATCTTCCCCTCCCTTCTCTTTTACCAGTATCTACTTCTCTTCTCTACTCCCTCACCCCAACCTCTTGCCTTCCCTTACTCTTCAGAAAAGAAGAGGCATCCCATACATATCAGCCAGGCTTGGCAGTAGGAACAGGCACATCTCCCACTATGGCTAGGCATGGCAACCCAGTTAAAGGAAAGGGATCCAGAGGGAGACATAAGAGGTATAACTGTTGTACATGTACAGAGAGCCTATGTCTGACCCATCCATGCTCTCTGTTTGGAGTTTAAGTCCTCATGGGCCTCAGTGGGTCCAGGCTATTTTACTCTGTATATCTTCTTGTGGTGTCTGGATTCTTCAATCTTTACTTCCACTCTTCCATAGTATTCCATTAGCTCTACTTAGTGTTTGACTATGAGGCTCTGCATCTGTCTCCATCAGTTTCTCAGTGAAGTCTCTCTAACCACAGTCATACTAGGCTCCAATCTACAAGTATAGCAGAGGATCATTAATAGTGTCAGGGTTTGGCACCTATTGAGACCTATTATATGGGTCTCAAGCTGGCCCAGTAATTAGTTGGCTTTTCCCCTCAAATTCTTTTACTACAGTAAAACTTGTAGGCAAAATAAGTTATGCATTTAAGGTTTTGGGTATGGATTCATGTTCTAGTCCCTCCATTGGAAGTCTTTGCTGGTTACAGAAGATGGACATTTCAAATTCCATGTTTCCCATTGCTAGGAGTCTTAGCTTAGGTCATCCTCATAGATTCTTGCAAGTCATTTCATAGATTCCCTATAGATTCTTGGAGTTCTCATTGTTCTAGGTTTCTGGTTCATCCCAGAGATGCCTTGCTTTTCCAGTTTTCTCTCCCTTATATTTTCTCCCTCCATCCTCCCACTATGTGATCCCTTCTGATCCCCTTCCAAACCCTTCTCCCATCAAGTTCCCTCCTTCCATCTACCATATGTCTAATTATATTCCTCCTTCTCAGTTAGATGCAATTGTCCCCTATTGAGCTTGAATAGGTCTTTAGGTCTGTGCATTGTAGCATGGTTATCTTGTACTTTATGACTAATATCTACTTATAAGTGTGTACATACCATAATTGTCTTCCTGTCTGGGTTACCTTACTCAGGATGATCTTTTTAGTTCTATCCATTTGCTTGCAAATTTCATAATGTCATTGTTTTTAATATTGTTTTGTTAAATATTATATTATATATAATGTTATATTAAATATTACAAATAAAGCTGCTAGGAACAGTTGTGCAAAGGTTCTTATGATATGGTAGAGCTTCTTTTGGTTGTATGCCCAGGAGTGGTATAACTGGATCTTGAGATAGAACTATTCCAAATTTTCTGAGAAACTGCCAGATTGATTTCCAAAGTGCTTGTACAAGTTTGTACTCCCACCAGCAATGGAGAAGTGTTGCCCTGATGCACTGATTTCATAGGTTAAACAATGAAGACAGGGAGGCATGGGATGAAGAAGATCCATGCAATGTGAGGGGTGCAGCAAGAAATAGGCATGTCATTTTTACTAGCTAGAGATTAATTGAATTTAAGTGTATATTCTAAGTTGGCCACACATATATATTTATGTTTATGATATTAAGCTTCTAAATTCTCTGAGTGTTTTATTTATATTGGGATGCAAATTTGGTGAGTACAACCTTCCACAGAGTTACTATAAATCTGATTCTCACATTTATAGTATAAAATAATAATTATTCTCTGGAATCACAGAATAATGAGTGACCCACAAAACTACATATATTTGTTGAAAAAGACTAATCAGTCCTTTAATAGAATTATGACTTCATTTATTGTAAAACTACAAAATTTTGTTTAAAATGAAGGACTTTACAAATAACATCAAAGGAATGATATAAATGTATTAACAAACAAATAGCAGTAATTTCTTGGTAAATGGACTAGAGATTTGGTCTAGACAGCAGAGGCTGAATTTCATCACTATAATCTACATATAAGGAAGCTAAGCATGGTGCAGTGATGGTAATCATCTCTAATCCTAAGATTCAAGAAGCATAGGAGAAAGATGCCCAATCCTCCTAAATAAACAACTCAGCCTACTTTGTGAGTACCACTCCTATGAGAGATCATGTCTATACAAGGAGACAAATAAACAAAACTCCCCAAACAAAGAAAGAACAAATCCATCATAACATCAACAGGGCTTGAAGCAAGATCTCTAGGCTTGAAGAACGATATCTAAGCTGTTCTTCTAGCTACCATATGCAAATTCTTACACAAACACATTCATATACACCATGTACTTTTCTACACAGCAGGAAACATGAACCTACAACATAAGAAAATAATTTCCAAGGTAATCATGTCCAAGCAAAAGTATTATACCATGAGTGGTTTCAATATATAGTTATAATATTAATTATACCTAAACTGGTGAATAATAGGTTTGAAATTTCTTCTATTCCTATTTTTTGTTTAAATAGACTGAAAACATAAGAAAACCTTGAAATGGCTAACATTCTCCACATTCTTGCACATTCTCTCCCTGGATTTGTTATGGGAATTATGATACTATTCAGCCGAAAATAATACAATGCTCTTATCTCTCAATTTATCAAAAGTTCATGATGGCTTGGGAACCTAAAGGAAGCTTCTGGCAATTCACCTTCTGTACCCTTCATGTTTCATCACTTGTGGTGGATTCCATGGCAGGAAACAAATCAAGTGGGCTCATGTCAAGAGATACAGCTCAGGTGAACAGCAAGGTAAAAGAGATAAGCATGTCCCTGAAGAAATGCTTCTATATTTATAATCATTCTAAATCCGGCCAAATTTTTTATTTTACTAAAAACTCAAATTATGTTTTTCTGACAACTTTTACTAAAGCACAGGATTAGTTTGTATTGTGAAGTTCATGGGAAAATATGATGACCATGTAACTTTTTTTCAGTCTGCACAAAGCATTACAAAGTTCACATAAGACTGGAATCTAAGTAAAATAAAACTCGAATAGCATCGTAGCTATCAGTCTAAACCATATGATGCTTATTTTGTTCAAGAATCTGTTGTAAGAGCTTTAAAAATATCATTACATTTCCACTTTCCAACTGTCCTCACAGGTAGGAAATGCAATTTTTATCATCCCCACTTTCCAGATGGAGTAAGTTTCTGTCACTTAGCTCCTGGGAAGATAAGTCACATGCCTAAGTCACACAGATGGTAAGAAATGGAGATGAAACTTAAGGCAAGATGTCTAGACTCAAGCAAACATTTAACTCCCACAATATACTGACATCTCATATACTTTAGAATACCAAACACCTCACGTGGATATTACACTATTATTTGATAAATTATTTTTTTACTTATCTATACCTTTTACTTTTTCCTTATCTTGCTGTACCATTTCTTGACAAAGAATAGTTTGTTTATTTGTCTTTGTTGTCATCTGTGGTAAGATGAATTAATGTCAATAAGTATGTGGAAAGATGGATGGTTTCTCTACTCTACAGTCTGAGAAGCTCTTTAAAAAGGGTCTTTGTCCTCTAAGAAGCGTATAGTCATGTTCTTCTGAGTTTGGGCTTACGTAACAAACTTGCAAAATCATCTCTCAGCTTGAACCTGACAACAGAGGTATAATGATTTTTTTATTTGGTGAAAGCAATACTGCATATGCCCTCAAATAAACTCTAGTGTTCACAATGAGTCTCACAGATGGATGTTATTAAGCATGTGTGCCATCTGGTGACTTCCTATTTTAGCTAATAATTCTTGTTAACTAGGTGCTAAGCCTTCAAAATTATTATTTTCATGTAGCATCCTCTAAATTTGGAGAATTGGGGCAAAGTATCAATTGTCCCTCCCTAATTATAGTCTGTGGCCTGGATATAAAACACAAAGAACAAACATCAAGTATCCAACGAAGTACTGAGTGTGCAGGGGAAGGGATGGGTTGTGAGCTCTGAGTGATCAAACTTTGGAACATCCAGTGTTCAGCCCTGTGAGAAGATCAACAGCAAGGAGATTATTCAGTCCTTCATCAAGGACTGTAGTTGAACAAGTAGAAATATACAGATTTAATTTGCCTGAGAATCATCAAGGATTACAGAAGCATTGGTTATTTATTGACTTTGTGTAAAATCATGTGATTGTCTATTCTTTTCTATTAAATTAAAACTTTTAGATAACTTTATAATTCTTCTAAAAGGTGACCTGCAGGGGTAGATTTCAAGGTTCTACAAGTAGTTTTGAAGAGTCATATACTTTTCAGTCAGAATGTTCACACTATCTAGAGATAATGAAATCAAAACTTTGTATTTGACCCAAAAGACTACCTTTAAAACATGAGATTTTGATATTTAATATGCAATCATTAATGTTAAGCTAAAAACTAATGTTTTTAGTTTACTTGATGTTCACAAAAATATCTCATACAAAAATATTATTTGCAATTCAAAAATTTATAAAAGCTAATATCCTTGCCTTTGTGGTTGCTATTCTTTACAGAATAGGTTATCTTAAACTGGTAGCATAAAAAATACAAGGCTTCCTACAATAAATATATTCTTTTAATTTTTTAATATTGTAGGTCTCAGAGCACCATAAAAGATAATACTGCATCAGTCTGTCCTTTATTCTTTTAATAACTAAATAAATAGTAAGAAAAGAGGCACAATTTGTGTTAAGAATTAAATATTGAAATACAAAGATGTGTGTATTATATTTCTCAAGCTTTGATATATATCTTTCAATGAGTAAGGGACCAGGTATCACAGATATACCTAAGATCTCATTCTCATAGAAAAAAAGTCTATGTCTTATGTAAATTTATTCAATCAGGTTAAGTAGGCAACCTTTCATAGAGTGATTCATGGATGTTTGTCCATTTGCTAATCAGGGCCTTAAAGGTCATTTCCCTCAACTCTCTGATAATCAACAAACAATAAAAGACCTCAGCTTCCTATATTCAGCAAGATAGAATTTTCATAGATGAATGTTAAACAAGATCTTCTCTCTTTTCAAGAAATGAACTGTAATGTTCTCCAATACAGTATAATTCCTATTTCTTTTAAGTATATGCTACTTTTAGTCAGTTAAAACTCAAATGAAGAAAGGGCTAGTTTAGTTCTGTTCTTTGGCCACAAAATTTACAAACAGTAATTGATGCAGATGATTTTTTGAAAGCCTTTTAAAATAACCCTATAAAATATAAAAAGTGTACTTAATAACAGAGGCAACATGTAGTGTTTTTAGATATACGGACACCGTGCAATAGTTAATTCAATTTAAACATATTGATCATGTGACTTCAACTGTGGCTTCCTCTTATTGTAAATAGTATGAATGGGGGCCATCAATGGAGAGCATCTAATACAGACTTCTAAGCTCTCCACAGGTGCTCTTTCTACTTGCTGAACAAGTCACAGATTTTCTATGCCTGACTTAACAATGCCAAATACCTTGTCTGTGTTCAAATAAATTCTAGGGCTCTAAGGGGAAGGAATGAGAAAAATCAGTGGTTGATTTACCACATTGACTGCCGACCCTGCTGCAAGTGAAAAGGTCTTTGACAGAGCTATATCATCTCCCCACTGCTGCAGATGAGCACTGCATGCCATCTTAGCACCTCATTATCAGTAGTAATAAAGGCAACGAGCATCAATAGGACATGCCATTTTTTATAGAGAACTTGGAAATACGCTGTCTTTAATGATATGGTTAAAGTGTAAATCAAGTTTAATTTTCTCTTCCTCTTGCTCCTTGAAGCAACACTGGAACTCAGACAGGAGCTGTTTTCTTCTTGAAACGATATTAAATTAATTTTCAGAGCATGTATAGTAATTTAGAAACCATACAATTCTGAGTTAAAGAACAAATTCAGAAATTTTTAAGTAGCTTAACATTTAAGGGCAACGAACCTGGATTTGATAAAATTTACATGATTGTATGGATGTGTAATTATCACAATAGAAATTCATCAAGCCAGGATTAACCTATGTACATGCATGTATTAAATGAAGGTTAGCCGACAGTGATTTTATTGATATCTCCAATTGAAAACACTTCTGTAAAACTAAACGGAAGGTAAAGAAATAAAGGCATAATAAGAAATGAAACAGAATTAAATATAAAGAACTCCCTAGCCAAATAGAATAGGAATATAGAGAATAATAAATGGCCAGATGAATCGAGTTTGTGTTAAATGAAAGACCAAGTTTAATTTTTGGTGGAGAACAATAACTATGCCCAAGTGTTTTTGTACCTTTTCCTTAAAACAAAACAAAAACAAATAACACACACACACGAAAAAGAAATTATCAACAGTTATGACCCATTTGCAAGTCATGACCCAGGAGCAGCATGATCTCTCCTATTATTTTTGACTATTTCCACATGCAGAAACTGTTTCAATTGACCTGACCAGTCAAAGCAGATCATTGATTTTCTTAGCAAGGCTCATCCTTGACTGCAATATTCTTGGACCCTTGCTGCTTCTACTCTTTTGAATCAAGTATAAAGGAGAAACAAATAGGTAGAAGCAAGAATCATAGTTTATGTGGACTATGTTGTTTAATTTGTCATGCAGATGGATTCCTTTGATGTAAGAAAAGAAAAACACTGGATGCTGGAAACCTTGTTAGCATCTCAGAAGAATGAGCTACCATCTTCTGTTCAACATGCTATGGTCATCATACCTACCTTTGTCCTGTGGTTAACTTGCAGGTCAATATTTGTTTTCTTAATACTGACCTTAATTATTTAACGTTTCAGGTGAGGAACTAGAACACATCGACCTTTCCAGGACTGCTCTATTTCTGTTACTTTCTTCTATTTCCCAGATCAAACTGCATTCATAGTAAAGTTATAGGAACATAACAAGTCTTTAGTTATTAATATTGTGTTCAAAGTGCTGTATACTTAAGCCACTAATGTATATATAACTCAGTATGAGAAAATATGCTAGTAAAATAAATTACTGGCTCAAGCTCTGTGCTAATTTTCTAAAATTTATATTGGTACAAATTTTAACAGTGAAATTAGAATTCTAAAACATATAATTTTGTATTTCTTTTTTGGTTTGATTTTATTATTGTAAAATTTATTTTCTTTTATTTTCAGTTTTTGTTATTTTATGTAATTACATTCCCATTGCTGCCCCACCCCCCTCCTTGGTCCTAAGCCCTATGGTCTAATTTACATGTAAAGACTATAAACAATGGATAAGTGTTTGGTTTTAGTTTCTAAGCTGAGGTAATTACATAAGGTGGTTGAAATTTTCAAGAGAATAAACTTTGGAAATGGACTACCTTAAAGACACCTAGAAGTGTGCACAGAATGCAATCACAACGTATAAAAGAAATCTGGAGGATCTAGAGGAAAGACCTTGAAGAAAAGGTTCTCACACCCACCAGAACAGGTGCTCTTACATATTTACTATGCTAAATTTCCCAAATTGCTTCAAAAGGAACTTTTATTTTTTTATATTTTAAATGTATTTTTATTGAATATTTTATTTATTTACATTTAAAATATTATCCCCTTTCCCGGTTGGTTTCCCTTCCACAAACTCTCTATTCCATCCCCCTCCCCCTGCTTCTATGAAGGTGCTCCCCCATCCACTCACCCACTCCTGCCTCACTGGTGATGCTAGCATTACCCTACACTGGGGCATCCAGCCTTTCCAGGACCAAGGGCCTCTCCTTCCATTGATGCTAGATAAAGCCATCCTCTGCTACACATGCAGCTGGAGCCATGGGTCTCTCCATGGTTGGTGGTTTAGTCTCTGGGAGCTGTGGGGTGTTTGGTTGGTTGATATTGTTGCTTCCTATGGGCTTGCAAACTCCTTCAGCTCCTATAGTCCTTCCTGTAACTCCTCCATTGGGGACCCCATGCTCAGTCTGATGATTGGCTATGAACCTTCACATCTGTATTGGTCAGCATCTGGCAGAGCCTCTCAGGAGACAGCTATATCAGGCTCCTATCAGCAAGCACTTCCTCACATCAGCAGTAGTGTCTGGGTTTGGTGTCTGCATATGGGATAGATGCCCAGGTGCACAGTGTCTGAATGGCCTTTCCTTCAGTCTCTGCTCCACTCTTTTTCTTTGTATTTCCTTTAGACTGGAACAATTCTGGGTTAAAATTCTGGAGATGAGTGAGTGGCACTTTTTAAGAGCAAGAACACAAGCTTATACCCGAAAGCTATGGTGAACAACTTTAATTTCCCAATAGAAATGACAGCTAAGACTTGTTGCAGAATGTGATGCTGTAAAAGTTAAGGGAGGGCAAAAAGGAAAGAAAGTAAAATGTTCAGAAAAACAACAGAGATAATTTGTGTTTTGCCTACCCTGAATTACAACCAGACAATCATTGTCGTTAACTGTCATTCCTCATAGTTTACGTTGAAAATGAGGATATGTTAACATCACTGGTTATGTTGAAAATCTTTTCTGGGCCTTTGAGCTGGATTCTCTCCTTCCTCTGTTCCTATTCTTGTTAGGTTGGAACTTTTCATTGTTGTCCATATTTCCTGGATATTTTGTGTGAGAAATTGTTTTTTGCATTTAACATTTTCTTTAATCCATGCTTTCATTTCTTCTGTGATAACATCAATGCCAGCTATTATCTCTTCCACCTCCTGGTTTTTGTTGGTGAAGTTTTCCTCTACAGTTCCAGCTTGAATTCTTAATTTTTTCATTTCCAGATTCTCCTCTGTTTCTTCTATTTTCCATTTCCAAATCATGAACAGTTTTATTCATTAACTTCAACTGTATGTTTAATATTTTCTGGGCTTTCTTTAAGAGATTTATTTCCTCAAATTGTCTGTAGAGACTTGGCTGTCCTGGAACTTGCTCTTTAGATCAAGGTTGACATGGAACTCACAGTAGTATGTCTGCCTGTGCCTTTTGAGTGTTAGGATTAAAAGACATTTGCCACAATTGCTAAGCTCAGGTTATGTTTGTGTGTGTTTCTGTGCGTGTTTACGTGTCTGTTTTTGTTGCGTGCTTGTTTTTATCTATTGATTTGTTAGTTTTTCACAAGTATTTAGTCTCTGCACTTAGGCAGTCAGATCTCTGATTTTGAAGCTAGCTCAGTTTATCATTTTCATATAGTTGGTTTTAAAGTATTTTTCTTGTCCTTCACTATGTTGGAATATTCTGTGCCTGCTGTGGTAGTAAAAGTGGACTCTATTAGAGATGCCATTCCCTGGCTGGCATTATGTTCTCACGCTGGTATCTAGTCACCTGGATTTATAATTGTTATAGGTCTAGTGCTGATTCTGAAATTACCTTTGTTGGGTTGGTGTTTGGCTCATAAGTTTCTGTTTCCTCTCTGGATTTTCAGAGAGATAATGTCTGTGTGTTACCTGTTTTACTATCCTGCTCAGCTGGTGTGATCACAGGGCATACCTGCTGGTTTTGAAGACTAGTATCTGGTCAATGTGACCTGTAGTTTAGCAGCGGGTGCCGGCAGGAATTGAGACCAGTTTAACTTCATTATAGACATCAAGAGGCCTGCTTGACTTAAAATACATGTAGATTAATAACAATCTGTGTCTTTTAAGGTGACCAGAGTGCTTTTATATTCAGTTACAAAGAATCAGAAAGAAACATTTCACTAAAAATTAAATGGATCCTTAACTTTGAGTCAATATTAGTAGCGCTACAGAAGAGGGACTGAATTTTTCTTCTATGCATAAGTTAATATTCATTCAGAATAATTTAACTTTCCCAATCAGGAGCCTCCGCAGAGTATAAGCTAGGACCCCTTACTACTTCAAAAGTATGTAAAGCCAGCCTTCAGTCTCTTGCATTTAAATGCACTGAGTTTCCATGTGTTGGCATTAAAAAAAAATGATGCAAGTATAAGAAGTATATAGAAAGAACACACCTCCCCATGACAATAAAGTTCAATGCACCAATTTGGTGCCACTAAGCAGACACGGACTCAGAAGTGGTGACATCAGGAAGTCAATGACAGTCACAACTCATCAGCAGACAAGCGGGATAGCAGTTTTACTTGTTGAAGGAATATTTTCGCTGTTCTCACTTATTCTGAGTGAAAAATTAGTAATGAGATTAAAGTCGAAAAAAATTCTCTAGCCCAAACATCTTGAGCGATGACAGAAAAACATGTTAATTTCTTGACAAGCTGAAAACGAAGGATAAAACCCTTCGCTTGTAGTTGAATCTGGACCCGTTTCAAATCTGGGGAAGGAACTCAAATTTCTACACTCTCAGCACTTTCTTAAAGTTGGAGAAGGTTACTAAGCCAGTGTTGAGAGCACTGTTCTCTGGTTCTTTCAGTAGATCCCTGCCCCTAGTTTCTGCACTTTCCTCCTCTTGTAGTGTCACCCTTTCCCTGATTCACACAGTGTGGAAGCCTGTGGCTGCTCTGCTTTCTGCCTGCTCCCCAGGGTTATGCAGACAATGATGGGCTCCAGAAATCTGAGCATGCAAAGCTGTCCAATACCCACATCAAAAATGACCGTGTGAGACCTAAGACTAGTGCCCTCACAAATCAAGGGAGAATTTTAGAGAAAATTGGCTCTAAATAACGTGTCAATGAAATAATATGTACATATGTGTGAAGTATATATCTACTTATACAATTTTATTATCATAAAACTGGAACAATTCAATTTGTTTCTACCAACAAGTTCCCTCTCAGCACCAGCTTTCCCTCTCAGCACCAGCTTTCCCTCTCCCTCTAGTTTCCCCTCAGCAAAGACTTCACTTGGCAGGTCATCTTCTCAGTGCTCCAAGACTTATACATTTGCTTCCTCACATGAGTTTGCTTCCTTTTCTAGATAAATCTTCGTCTATATGTAAATTGATTATTGAGAGAACAAGAACCTTAACAGAGAGTGCATGCCCTCCAGACGAACATGCTCTGCTGTAACCACACTTGAAGAGAACTGTCATGAGGCAAAGAAAAGTCTAGCATAATATACAGCTAAAATTTTTGTTAACACTTAATAGAGTAGTTTGTATTGAAAATAATTGATCAAAAATGCTCTAAGCAACCTCCCTTTCAGTCTTCTTTATTTTTAAGCCAACTTGCTTTTGTAATAATTAAAAGTGTCTTTTAACAAATTTAAAAATAAAAGCCCAAGCAGTGAATTTAGCCAGAATCAAAATCTATACATCCCAAGAAATGTTCAACCATTAGAATAGTCATTTTGAAGCTGTGGAGATTCATATTGGATTTTATACCTTCATTCCATAACTTATTTTTATACACATACCCACCTAGGCATAAAGCCTTCTATGAATCATTGACAGAGCTTTACATTTTAAAAAAGTAGGTTTATAATCTTTTTGCCTAATTCAAATGTTCACTACTTGGTTTCCAACATTCCTTATCAACCAGCAGATATCCTTTCACTTTCTCCATTCTATACCATTCATTGTGCCCACATGTGAGTTTGTCTATGTATTCACACACACACACACACACACACACACACACACACACACACACACACATACATACCACACCATACACATGCACATGCACATAAACATACATGAACACAAGCATGCACACAGAAAACAAAAACATAATGTTAGGTACACCTATGAGAAAGAACATACATGTAGTTTTTTTTTTTTTGAGAGTGTTTTACCTGGTTTAATATGTCTATTAATCCAACCAATTTTTCCTTCAAATGTGTGATTTCATTTTCTCTCTGTGTGTTTATGTGTATGTTGAGAATTGCACATATATTTTAGTATATCCAAATTCTTTCCCCAGCTCTTTCCAAATCTAACTCCTATACCAAGCCAATCAAACTGGTTCCATACCTAGGCCAGTTTTTAAAACTGAAATAATCAGGGATGTATTATCATTCACTGGATAATAGTCAACTAGGCTGCATTCTTAGAGAAAACTTAGCTTTCTTGCAAAAGTTACCAACTTCTTCTGATAGCTTCTTTGTCATGGGTAGAAGCTATACTCCCCCACGCTGGCCTATGCTCTGGCTTTGTCATGGATAGGTATTATCCATGCGTTTACAAACTCTGTGTGTTTGTATCTATATCAGAATGAAAGCTACATTGGTTTTCTGCCTTTGTTAAAACCGAGTTTGTTTCAGTTTAGGTTTGTCTGTTTAAGAAACCATGGAGCTAATTTAGAAAGTTTAACTACAGTGTAGGCTGAAAAATAAAAGAGTAATATCTTATTATCATGATAAATATATCATTGTATAAATCTAAGACCTACATCATCACTGGAAATTACAAAATACCAGAAATTTTCATTAATCTTCTTAGAGTTTTGCTTAAAGAGAAGTTTTTAAATTCAAACATTAAGACAAAAATAAGGATATAAGAAACTGCATGATGTATAATCGTCTTCCAGTAAAGCCATTATAACTGAATCATTCTGTTCTTCTTCTTCCATAGAGAGTCTAATGGCTCCATACTATGCAAGCAAGTGAGACTAATAATAGAATCCATCCTCATAAGCATGCCATTAAGGCAAAGGATGACAGCAGGAGCAAGAGGAGAAACAACACTCGACATGAATCACTCTGACCTAGAAGACAGAAGGAAATACAAAAGAAACCATGAGAATACAACAAGCAGCATTCTCAGGAGACATAACAGGCTTGTGTTAGCTGTAAGCACTGCACACACAGACACATGACTACCCATAAAGTGTACCTGAACCACTGGAAATCTAAGAATGATATCAAAGAGATAAAATGCTAAGTTTCAGCATTGGTAAAACATTGATTTGTAAAAGATAACATTAGAATGTGACACTTCAAGATCCAACACCTCACAGAAACTCTTCATTGCCAATTAAATGATAGAATAAGATAAATTGAGTTTCATATGTCATTTCATAGGTCATTATAACAAAAAAATAGGGCTAAAAAGAAAGCTTTCTTATTTAACAACATTGGAAACATGAAAATCTTTAATATTATAACTAAAGTAATTGCTTTGTTGTAGAACTATGGGTGCTCTCATAATTTTTCTGTATTTCACCAACCAGGTTACAAACATTTTATTGTATCTCCTCACTTGACTTATTTTTAAAATGATGACTTGTTATAACTATCCATGTTGTTGACTATGAGAAGAAACTTACACCTCAAAAACATCTCTCAAAATGTCAAATAATTAATTTCCTAAAATTTAATACTAGAATGTTATTAAATGTTATTAATCATAAAGATAAAGACAATATTGATGCTTTATGATAACATTAAAAATCAATGGATTTTCTTTTTTGCCAGATAGTGATGTTTAGTGTGGTGGGCCACATCAAGCTCTGTCACAGCTATTAATATCTGTCACTGAAGAGGAAACATACTCATAAGAAAATGTCTTAATTAGAGTTTCTATGGCTATCATGAAACAACATAGCCAAAAGCCAGTTGGGGGGGAAAATGTATTTGAGTTACAATTCCATATTGTAAGTATTTACTGAATGAAGTCAGGAGAGGAATTCAAATCTGATAAGAACCTGGTGTCTGGAACTGATGCAGAGGCCATAGAGGAGTCCTGCGTACTGTCTTGCTCCGCGTGGCTTTCTCCACCTGCTTTCTTATAGAACCCAGGACCACCAGCCCAAGGGTAGCCCTTCTCACAATAGACTGTGCTTTCCCACATAAATCAACAGTTAAGTACATACTCTACAGATTTCACTGCAATCTGATCTTATAGCAGAATTTTCTCAATTAAAGTTCTCTCCTCAGCAGTGTACCTACCTTGTGCCAAGTTGATATAAACTTAGCCAGCATAGAAAGTCAATTGATGAACATGTTCCTTTACCCAATAAAAGTCTATGGATAAAACCTACCAGTATGCCAGGCTTGGCTCATGGCCTGGAATTTGCCTATCAATAACTTAAGAACAGCTAAAAGTAAAATAATAACTTAACTGTGACTTTAAAATGCTATTAATAAAGGCAGTATTTTTCTTTTGCATTTCTTATAATAAGAGCATAGCAGATATAATTATTCAAGCTGAGATACTTAAATCCATTATTTCTAATGATAATTTTCACAGGGTTTTTTTTTTCCAGTTTTTCTTAATTAAAATATACTCTATAAATGCAAACTCTGAATCTTTAGTATCTACAAAAACACAATTGTAGGAAATGAAAAGGACACAGTTGCTGAAGTATTTGCCAATTAATTGTACTCTGTAAGTTGTGTACTATAGACTATAAGTTAACGTGTATCTAGCACTCATATTACCCTAGCTGGAATCTACTTTGGGCAAATATAGTGTACTTAAGAACATCAGCACCGGTATCCCTTTTCACAGAGTATATGCTAGGCATGCAAACTTCTTCCAGGTCTGTATACCGGTTCATTCTGTGATGTTGTTCTTTAGGCCAGACAGTCAAAGGATATATGTCACAAGCACTTTCTCAGATCAGAGACTGCAATCTACATTTGAATTCTTAATATTTCTGAATTAAAAAACTTGTTCATTTGGAAAAGCATTTTAAAGTATTTTGCTTTGGGAATTTAACAGTCTAGAAACAATATTTATTTCTTTTTTGGTTCTTTGTAAGAAAAGTGCCCTTCAGTCTTTGGAGAAGCAACATCCTTCACTGTGTCAGAATTTCCCAGTGCTCCACAGTAAATAGAAATTGTCATTCAATTAATAAAATGTGTAAAGAAGCATAAAATTGTAAAAGTTACCACATAATGTGTGATTCCCCTGACTTACTCTAGTGTTCTCCTCAGAATTTAGAATGATGAGTGCCTGATTTTGTTCATGTCACTTATGGAGACTTTTGTTGGTATTGTATTCTCTGAAACATTTTTCCTACACGTTCACTCTTAGCAGTTAAAGTTGGGCAGAAAATGCTCTCTGACTTCTTATGTGGTGACTCTCCAGTTCTGCAGAGCTGGCACTTTTTTCTGACTGTATCTGTAGGTAATGGAAGCAATTTTGTAAATGTATCCCTTGTATTAAGAGACTCTTTTTGAAAGTAAGAAATTCAGCTATGTAATTTCTGGACTCTTCTAAAGGCGTAGGCAAGTATAGTTTGGAAGCATTAAGGTAGTTACCTATTACCCAAAATCACAGACACAGATGTAAATCAAATGCATCCAGGCAAATAAGGTGATTGTCATTACCTTGTTTAAACTGTCATTAACTTTTATACTAAAATTGAAAAACATATGCCAGCCAGCTGATTTGAATTCAAATATAAGGCTATAATAATAACAGGAATAAAGAGAAAGGTGGCCCCATTCTATCTCCAGGGTTATATGCCCAAAGGAAACAAAAAATTCTATATAGTGGAACCAGAAGTCAGCTCTTAGATCACAGAGGTTTTACAATAATCTTTGCACAATCTGAGATAAGAACCTAAAATCCTCAAAGCCTTGAGTCATCAAGTTGTCAGTTAAACAGCAGCCTTTATTAGTTTCGCTTCCTTGTTCTTCCATCCCTTAGAGATTTTTAGAGAGCTTTTCTCCTTCTGGTGAGCTTTCTGGAACCTTTCCTCTTTCTAAAGACATATCAACCAATCATACTTTCTAATTTGTGTTCAAATTCACGAACCGGATTCATCCTACTCTGATGCCTAGCTTGCACTTAGAGGCACATAATTGTTTCAGTCACGGAATAGGAAAGCTCCATCTTCCAAAGCTACCTAGCTCCCTATTTTAAGCCTTTTCCACCCTCACTCTGTGCTTGGGAAGTTACAGTATGCATAAGCCAATGTATACCATAGTATTCCAACTTCTAATGCAATTTAAGTAACCTAATTCACATGATAAATGTTTATTTCAAAGATTTGTCTGTATATCTGTGTCTATATGAGTAAAGAACACAGCTGTCCAAGAGGGTCAGAAAGGGATGTGTGTTTTCTTGGAGCTGGAGTTATAAGAGATGACAGTTACAACCCAAGCTTGGTACTCTGGAGGATCAAGAAAATATAGCAGTGCAGTCTCTCTAATCTCCCAAAATTAAATTTTTAAAAATACAAACAAATACATCCCAGGTTCTAGAGAAATCTTGCAGAAATGACCAGTGAAGGTGTTTTCTCTTCACTGATATCATTGTTTATTGCCTTCTATAACTCCAACTTCAGGGGGCCCAATGCATTCTTTTGATGTCCATGAGCACCAGGCTCATATATTCTATATATACACATGCATTTAGACAAGAAACAAAAACAAACAAAACAACACTTATCCAAACAAAATAAATAATTGAATTTTTTTAACCTTCCAAACAAATGCAACTTAAATATCAGATAAAGAAGTTTTTCATGTTTAAAGAATTATGAAAAATAAAAGCTAATTGAATCTGTGAATTAAAAAAAAAATACTTCACAGTAGCTATAGTATCTATATGTTATATAATTTAAAATACTGTAGTTCTCTGGATAATTTTCATGGAGCTTAAGACAGAACAATACTTTCAGATAAAGAAAGTTGACACATGAATATTAGAGACTGGAAACGTAACTCTAATTGCCCAAACAGGAAAACTTTTAATAATATATTTATAGTTATAGGTATCAAATTATCACTATTTGCTGATGATATGATAGTATACTTAAGTGACCCCAAAAATTCCACCAGAGA
>NW_022196894.1:65076025-65084700 GCF_008632895.1 Mastomys coucha | reverse complement strand
ACTGGGAAGGGAGAAATTTACATGTAAATAAAGAAAATATCTAATAAAAAAAAATAATAATAAAAAAACAAACAGAAGAAAGACTACCTAATTCATTCTAGTCTTACTTGTTTAAAAAGTCAATTATTGATTTCTAGTGCATCACTGCTCTAATCTCTTGTCGCTTTTTATTCCCCTGCAATTCCAGGTCATTAAGAATTTCTTTCCATTTTTTAAAGACCTGTTGAATATTTATTTCTGTTCACAGGAATGTCACCTGTAGCTGAAGCTTGCCTCTTTGTATGTAATTGAGAATTGCTTTGAACACCCAATCCTTTCTGTGCTGCTCAGTGCTGGAAAGTGTGTCTTGCAACCCTTCCAGACTGGTTCTTGACTAGTCAGTGAAAAGCAAAACACTAAATTATTTTCTTCAAAAAAACAAAGAAAGAAAAGAAAAGAAAAAGAAAAGAAAGCGATGATTTTTAATCTTCTACAATCATTCCAGTAGAGTCTACAATTATGAAAAGCAAAAGCACAAGAGATTTCCTTAGTGTAGATTGCTAGGAAGAGAAACAAAGACAATGAGTGTCCTTTTCTGTACCCGTGACCAAGTTATTCTTCAGGATCCTAGCATGAAGATAAGATTTAAATAGAAGATGAGAGTCAAAAACTGGACAGAGACTAAATTTTGAAGAAATAAACACACCTACCCAGGTACGATATGTATCGTAATAGCAGTACTCTCACTTCTAGGTTCCTCTGAGTGTGTATAGGGATTTCTCAGGAGACAGTTCCTCCCATGCTTCCCTACAGACTTTTAGTCTCCTATTACTCCCATCCTAAACCAAAAATGAGACTCCTTAAAAAATTTAATTTCTTTGGTTCTATTTATTCTGTGAACACATAACCAAAGAATGTATATTAATAGATTCCTACTCAACACGACAGACACTTATATTTCCATACTCTTTGTTTTACTATTTCTTCCTAAGGTAAAATATTCCTGTATTTGAAATAACTATTATACATATACCAAGTCAGAAGAAATTCACTTAGAGTTAGGTACCATTCAAAGAACCATTTCTGTTTTGTTTTTAAGCCATTTTTAGAAAGTTTTGCCTGTGTTCCAAGCAGTTGGAGAGCTGACGTAGAAAAAGAATAAATTTGAGGCTAGTCTGGACTTCATGGACAAAACCCTTCCTCAAATCATGAAAATTAAGGTTATTCAGGCCAGCCATTCCAAATGTAAAAATATGACTTTTCAACAAGATAACCCTAAAAGTGGAATAGTGGCAATCATGTCCTATGGGTAACTATGGTCTACTGTGAACATATTGGAACATGGGTCCTTGTGATGTGGCGGAGCATCTTTTGGGTGTATAACCAGGAGTGGTATAGCTAGGTCTTCAGGTAGAATTACCTCCAACTTTCTGATTGATTTCCAAAGTAGTTATACTAACTCCCACTCCTATGAGCAATGAACGAGTGTTCCTCTTTCATCACATCCTCTCCAGCACCTGCTGTTTCCTGAGTTTTTTTATCTTAGCCATTCTGACTGGTGTGAGGTGGAATCTCAGGCTCCTTTTTATTTGTATTTCCCTGATGAAAGCTGTTGAACATTTTTTTTTTTCGGTATTTCTCAGCCAGTTAAGAGTTCTTAGTTAAGAATTCTTTGTTTAGCTCTGTACCTCATTTTTAACTTAGGTTATTTAGTTTTCTAGAGTCTAACCTTTTAAGATCTTTGTATATTTTGGATATTAGCCCTCTATCAGATGTGGGGTTGGTAAAGATCTTTCCCCAATCTGTAGTTTGCTGTTTTTCCTATGGACAGTGTCCCTTGGCTTATAGAAGCTTTTCAGTTTCATGAGCTACCATTTATCAATTGTTTATCTAGAACCTGAGCCATTGGTGTTCTGTTCAGGAAATTTTCCTCTGTGCCAATGTGTCCAAAGGTATTTCCCATGTTCTCTTCCTTAGATTCAGAGTACTTCATTTTATTTGGAAGTCCTTGATGCACTTGGATTTGAGCTTTGTACAAGGAGATGATAATGGATCAATTTTCATTATTCTACATGCAGACTGCCAGTTAGAACAATTTGTTGAAAATACTTTTTCTTTTTTCCACTGTATGTTTTTGACTTCTTTGTCAAAACTCAAGTGTCCATAGGTGTTTGGGTTTACTTCTGGATATTTGATTTTCTTCCATTGATCTACCTGTCTGTCTCTGTACCAATACCATGCATTTTTTTTAGTTTGAAATGTATTTTTTATTAGATTTTTTTATTTACATGTCATATGATATCTCCTTCCCCAGTTTCCCCTCTAAAAAAAAAAGAAAAAAAAAGAAAATTAAATTAAAAAACAAAAACACAAAAACAAACAAAAAAAATAAAAAGAAACCCCTGTTCCCTCCTAACTCCCCCTGCTCCCCAACCCACTCTCTCCCACTTCCTGGCCCTGGCATTCCACTACACTGGTGCATAGAGCCTTTACAGGGCCAAGGGCCTCTCCTCCTATTGATGACCAATTTGTCCATCCTCTGCTATACACATGCTGCTGTAGCCATTAGTCCTACCATGTGTACTCTTTGGTTGGTGGTTTAGTCCCTAGGAGCTCTGAGGGTACTAGTTAGTTCATTTTTTTGTTTATCCTAAGGGGCTGCAAAACCTTTAGCTCCTTGGGTCCTTTCTCTGGCTCCTTCATTGGGGACCCTGTCCAATGGATGGTTGTGAGCCTCTACTTCTGTATTAGTCAGGTACTATCAGACCTCTCAGGAGAGAGCTATATCAGACTCCTGTCAGCCAGCACTTGCTGACATCCACAATAGTGTCTGGATTTGATGACTGAATATGGGAAGGATTCCCAGGTGGAGCAATCTCTGGACCATGCAGTTTTTATCACTATTGCTCTTTAGTACAGCTTGAGGTCAGGGATGGTGATTCCCCCAAAGGTTCTTTTATAGTATTGTTTTTGCTATCCTCGGTTTTTGTTATTCCATATGAAGGTGAGAATTGCTCTATCTCTGTGAAGAATTGTTGTGGAATTTTGATTGGGATAGCATTGGATCCATTTTTACTATGTTGATCCTACCTATCTATGACCATGAGAGATCTTCCCATATTCTGAAGTCTTCTTTGATTTTCCTTAGTTGATCTGCATGTTTTAGAGTTCTTGATAAATATGTACTGTAGGACATGTAACCCATTGCTTAGAGGTATCAGTATACATATAAAGCACATAGAAATAGATGACTGATGGATTAATTACAAATATGTGTTTATATTGAATTTTGAATTTCCAGTTTTATTATTTCACAATACACCTAAAATTAATATCCAATTCAGTCAATGATATTGAGAGATTTTGATGTTGACCATGAAATAGTCATTTTATTATTATGACGCACTATACTAACAAATTACTAACATGCCTACATATACACAGTGACAACAACAAACTGAAACAAAAATAATCTGAAGGAAACCGACCCGCAGCTTCACTTCATACCGTGGGTAATTCACGAACGGGGGAACTCGAGGTTCTGTGAAAATAAGCGGGTAGGGGAGACAAAGAAGCGACACCAGGAAAGGATGCTTATCGAGGTGTAATCTTTACTTAGTGAAACGGGATATTTATACTTTGAGGCAACACAGCCATGTCTTTTAGCAAATAGGTGAGAGCGGGAAACGGGCATATCAAAGCTAGGACTTCAAGGCAGGAAGGCGGATCAAAGTCACAGCCCCTTTTGAATGTTGGGCTACTGGTTCTGGCTTTAATGTCTTGAGCTGGCTCCAGACCCCTGGTGAGTCGAGTCGAGTTGCTGTCTCTAGCGTTCATTGAGACCCCTCAGGTCCGGCACAAAATAATGCTCTAATTTCCCCTTATCTACAAGGAATATGTTTGAAGTTTTCTAGTGAATACCTGAAATGCTGATGTGATGACTAATTTTTATTCTCAACTTGGTGAGATCTGAAATGAGCTGGGACACATGCTCCAATGTAAAGTTATGAGCATTTGTCTTGTTGGTTAGTCTGGGGTCATAGCCATGGGAACTTTTCTGTGGGAACTTACTTTTGTTGGTGTATTCTTTTAATACAGGTTTATGAAGCTCATTTTATAAAGGCTAGAGCTCAAATATAGTCAGTAAAATTTGATAAGAACTAGAAGAAAAATGTATTATACATTTTTGTCCTCAAACAATAGACACTATTCAAAAGAAACAAAGAGGTCGGGATGTGTTTCAGTAGTCAAGTAATCAACTGCTCAAGTCTGAGGTTCTGAATTCAGATGTCCAGATCTCATATAAAAGGTCAGATAGTTTAATGGTCTTCCTGTAATTCTTCCTCAGGAGGGAAAGACAAGAAATGATCATAACTCTGGATTGAACCGAGAGATGTCTTATTGCATAAGCTTGAGCCATGATTGCTGATGGTTTCTGACAATAATCTTGTACCTCAGTGTGCATACATCTAAACACTTATAAGAATGCACACCTTCATACATACAGAGATACAGACATATACACATGCATACAACATACACACAAAAAATGGGGAGGTAAATAAAGTATGACTGACTGGGGGTTCATCATTTGACCATTTGAAGTAATGATTTTCAATATGTTTTAAAAAATAAAAGAAAAATAGAAAAAATTAAAAAGCCATAAATAAAGGTTAAATCTAGAATTTTTTCAAGATAACCCATAAAATCTAGAAGGCATTTTACAGATAGCACAATCTGTTTATTCATGCGAAAAGATGTTTAACCCACTTAATAATTAATAAGTTTCAAGTTCAAATCATAGCAAGATAACATTTTTCATAGTGTATCATCGAAATTCACAGAGTGTAATACACTAATTATCAGCAAGGATAGAAAAAAGGATATAAATCCTGAAATAACACTGACATTTTGTTAGAAGGAAAGAAAAAAAACAAGAAACCATGTTAATAACTATACTTTGAGAACAAAATGTACATGTAACAGGAGTTCTGAAAACTTGGAAGGTAAGGAACACTTATTAACAAGGGAAAATTGCGTTTAGTACATGACTTCCAAAGTACTATCAGGATGCCCTCAGGTATTAGATGAAAAATGAAATGAGTTGATGCATTTTGTAAGGATGATTAGAATTCAGAAACTCAAATGAGGGGAGGAAAGTGGAAAATGAAACTGAGCAACAATAACATATTCATATAACATAACTTTCTAGAAAATGAAGGAAAGAAACAAAGTCAAAGTCACACTCACACCTTGTAAATATGTGGCCTACAAAGCAGCTGACCCGGAAACAAACAGAGATGGAACTATGTGTACTTCACATTATCTGACAAGAGATCCATATAGGGTGGGCAGGGTTCAGGAGAAATCTGTCTGAAGGTATTTTATTTTCCTATTAAGACTAATATCTTGACTAAATAGATACAATTATAGATGGATTATAGAGACAACACTCAAAAACACTATCAATTTATAGTATCAATTATAAAAGCACAGCAATATTTTGGTCTTTTCATGTGAGTTAGATGAAATGATATCTGAAACAAACTGGAAGTCAAAGTTATATTGCTATATTCTTCCAAAGTGCATATATGAAAGAGATAAAAATCCCTTTTCAAAGCACCACACTCAGGAAAATGAAAAAAATATTTCAACTTTGATATTAAAATGTTATTTGCAGATGTTTGCTGCTCAAAGCCAAACAACTGAAAGCTGAGGTGATGAATGTAGAAAGTTGTAGTTTCTCATCTAGCCTCTCCCTTTTTATTTTGAAACAGTAAATACCAAATGGATCTCCACAACCAGTAAGCACTCTAGTAGGCTAGCACAGCTATGCTCCTTCTCTTTATCTTTTATCCACTCTGACTTCTTGATAGATTATTTTTTCATGGTTCATGGAGAATGCATTAAGATTTTATACCCTGGTTTTTTATTGGTTTTCTGCCTTGTAGAATCATTAGAGATAGTCTGTCCTCCAAATGAGCAGTAGTTGCTTCAGACCACTATTGAAGAATTATAATTTGGTTCCCAGTGGCTATTCCTATAACATTCACTGAAAGTCTATCTTTCTTATACCATAGAATTCATTTTTATTCTAAAGTGTATACCTACATCTAGGAAATAACACATTTCTCATTGTGGTAGATACTTGTTCCAGCAAGGTGGAAGAAAATAGTCTTAGCTTTGAAATTAATGCATCTGTACCATATTACGATAAATTTGGTGGAGGATTTTTTTTAAGTTCTTGAATTTTTTATTTTTTAAATAAAATAGAAGAAATTTGGTTCATAAAAATGAGATAACTCCATGTAGCAAGCAAGCATTGTTGCCCCATCTTCTTTTAATTGTTTTTATTCTCATAGCGTAATTCATAAATATGAACACTCATGATTATCCAATAAAATATACTATCAATCTTAGATACACATATCTTAATAAGATATTAATTAGAATATATTTCTAATCATACAAATATTTTTTATTTTTATTTTTTATTAGATTTTTTCTTTATTTACATTTCAAATGTTCTCACCTTTCCTGGTTTCCCATCCAAAAACAACACTATTACCTTCCCCTCTCCCTGCCCACCAACCCACCTTTTTCCTGCTTAATGGCCCTGGTATTCCCCTACACTGGGGCATAGAGCCTTCACAGGACCAAAGGTCTCTCTCCACTTATTAGTGAGTACATACCATGCTTGTCCTTTTGGGTCTGAGTTACCTCTATCAGGATAGTATTTTCTAGTGCCGTCCATTTGCCTACAAAACTCAGGATGTCCTAGTTTTTAATAGCTGACCAGTATTCCATTGTGTAAATAAACCACATTTTCTGTATTCATTCTTCGGTCATGGAACATCAGGGTCATTTCCAGCTTCTGGATATCACAAACAAGGCTGCTATGAACATAGGGGAGCACGGGCCCATGTGGCATGGTGGGGCATCTTTTGGGTATATTCTCAAGAGTGGCATTGCTGGGTCATCAGGTAGATCCATTTCCAATTTTCTGAGGAACCTCCAGATTGATTCTAGAGTTTGCAAACCCAACAACAATGGAGGAGAGTTCCTCTTCTCCACATCCTCTCCAATATGTGCTGTCACCTGAAGTTTTGATCTGAGCCATTCTGATTGGTGTAAGATGGAATCTCAGGGTTATTTTGATTTGCATTTCTCTGATGACTAAGAATGTTAAACATTTCTTTAGGTACTTCTCAGCCAATCAAGATTCCTCTGTTGTGAATTCTTGATTAAGTTCTATATCCCATTTTTTGATTGGGTTGTTTGGTTTTTTGGTGGTTAGCTTCTTGAGATCTTTATATATTTTGGGTAGTAGCCCTCTATAGGATGTAGGGTTAGTGAAGATTTTTTTCCCAATCTGTAGGTTGCTGATTTTTCTTATTGGCTATATCTTTACGGAGGCTTTCCAGTTTCATGAGGTCCCATTTATTAATTCTTGATCTTAGAGTATGAGCCATTGGAGTTCTGTTTAGGATATTTCCCTCTGTGCCAGTAAGTTCAATGCTCTTTCCCACTTTCTCTTCTATAAAATTCGGTATATCTAGTTTTATGTTGAGGTCCTTGATCTACTTGGACTGGAGGTTTGTGCAAGGTGACAAATATGGATCTACTTGCATTTTTCTACATACAGACAGCCAGTTAGACCAGTACCATTTATTGAAGATGCTTCCTTATTTCCAATGTATATGTTTGGCTTCTTTGTCAAAGATCAAATTCCCATATGTGGTTTTATTTCTGGGTCTTCAATTCTATTCCATTGATCAATGTGTCTGTCTCTGTACCAATACCATGCAGATTTATCACTATTGCTCTGTAGTAAAACTTGAGGTCAGGGATGGTGATTCCCCCAGCCATTCTTTTATTGTAAAGTATTGTTTTCATTATTCTGTGTTTTTTTGCCTTCCTAGAGATGAAAGATTTAGATGCAGATATTTGCCCCCAACCAATGGACAGAAGCTCCTGATGCTGTGGTTGAATTAGGGAAAAGCTGGAAGAAGCTGAGGAAAAGGGAGACCTTGTAAGAGGACCAGCAGTCCCAATTTACCTGGACCCCAGAGATCTCTCAGATACTGGAACACCAACCTGGCAACATACACGAGCATTTATGAGGCCCCCAACACATAACAGAGGACTGCTGGGTCTGGGTTTAGTCAGAGTAGATACACCTAATCCTCAAGACACTGGAGGCCCCAGGGTATTTAGAGGTCTGGTGGGGTGGGGGTGGGGAGTGGGGATGTCATTGTGGAGACAGGTGGCTGGGGAGGAGTATGGGATGTGGAATAGTTGGAGGGTGGACTGAGAGGGGAATAAAATCTGGAGAAATAAATAAATAAATAAATAGTGAGTAGAGAAAAGGACAATTGGAATGGAGACATAGCCAAACAAGAGATTACATTTGGGTAGATTCTAAGCAATTTCAAGTAGCTCATGACTGCAAATGGCCTCACAAAGTGAGCCTTTTAGTAGAGGATTGCAAATTCGATCATCAATAGGAGGAGAGAACCTCAGCCCTGTGAAGGTTCTGTGTCCCAGTGTAGGGGAATGCTAGGGCCAATAAGTGGGAGAGAGTGGGGTGGCAGGCATGGAGAGGGGGGAGGCAACAGGGGTTTGTTCTTGTTTTTGTTTTTGTTTGTTTGTTTGTTTGTTTTTTGGAGGGGAAACTGGGAAAGGAGAAATTTACA
>NW_022196894.1:65072523-65075874 GCF_008632895.1 Mastomys coucha | reverse complement strand
GGTTTTTCGAGAAGGAGCCAGATTTCTATTGGAGATTATTTAAGTTGAAATTTTGAGGTATATCATGCCATATTGGCTCGCCTTCATCAATTAATGCTCAAAATCAAGCATGGTGTTATCAGAATGTGACCTTTACAGTAGCTCCAGGAAGCCTCCTTTCTCATGTAAGAATCTTATCCTTCATTTGGTGCTCTCTTCTTCCTCCAAAGTGTTGATAATATTATTGTTATTGAACTTACAGCAATGAGAAATTAATGTGAAATTGAGCATGCATGTTATATACATGTTCCTACTGTGATGACCCAGTTCCAGAAAACATAGATAATCCCTCATGAAGAAATGCTCCCTTGAACCATGGCATGGTAGTTCAGAAAGGTGAGTGTAGCTACAGGGCAACTGTTCTTCCAAGTTCTCCATGTGCAAATGCTGACAACAAAGGGTTGGTTTATTTCTCTATAATATTTATTCCTTCATGATTGTATAAATGTTTATATTCTTTTAGTCATTCATGCACCATAAATCTTATTCTCCCCTAAACATTTCCCAATACTTTTTCTCCCACTAAAACATTGTTATTTTGTGATCAATTGAGTTTAATTATATTATTTTCATGGATATGGATGGGATGTGTCTATAGTGGATCATGAGCAGTTAACCAGGGGCTACTTGACACATTTCATTGTAATCAATTCTTACAGAATAGAAAAAGTATGTGTACATACAGAAAAAAAAAAACCCTGAGAAAACTGCACTATATCTATTGTGATTCCTGATGCTTCCTTGTATTAGCCAATAATGAGACAGAAATGACAAAAAATGGAAAAGAAAAGAAAGGTCTACTTGATGATTAGCTCCTTAATTTTGGTTCTTCTTTAATTACAAGAATATTAAATATTTTGTAGAACATATATAAATTAAACAGTTAAATAAAACGATGTAGTTCACTGTACCGCATTTCCACTTTTCCAGTAATAACAATTATTAATCATATAGATATATAACTACATTCATCACATATATATTAATATATTTGCTCTAATACATATGACACATCCTTAGTATATATCTTTAATCCTTAACAATAAAGGTAAGCATAGTTTGTTTAGAAGTGACATCTAACTGAGGGCAGACAAAGTGACAACTCAGAGAAACATTTGACAGAGTGAATCAGAGTTAGGATATATCCAACAAAGGAAAGAAAGTCTACTTAAGAGCAGCAAGAGACAGAGAGAGAAAGACAGAAAGGGAGAGGGAGGGGGAAAGAGGGAGAAGGAGTGGCAGGGAGAGAGAGACCGAGAGAGAAACAGAGAGAGAGACAGAGACAGAGAGACATTGAGAGAGAGAGAGAAACAGAGAGACAGAGAGACAAAGAGACAGAGAGAGAGACATCGAGAGAGAGAGAGAGAGAGAGAGAGAGAGGGAAAGAGGGAGAGAAGGAGAGAGGGAGAAAGGAGATGTGTATGGAAGCTGTTACACAAAACAAAATTCATAGAGAACAAGCTAGATATAAGTGAAGAAAAATTGAGCCAGAGACTGATAGAGAGCCAGAAGATAAAACCTGATTTCCAAAGTTAGTATAAGGCAAAGCAGAACAATTCAATTAGAAGCAGAGAGAAGGCAAACTGAAATGGTCATTTTTCTGAGATCACTTTGTATGGAGGCTAGAGATTTCCAGGCCTAGACCTAGGAATAATTAGAAGAGAGAAAGAAACATTATGGGATCAGCCCAAGCAATGTATTCACACAGCTTAGGTACAGCTCTCATCTCAACCCTTCCCTTTCTGAGGAATAAAAAGAATATTTACATTCCATTGTAGTTGTGTATTCTTTGTCAAAAATCAAGGGACCATAGTTGTGTGGATTCACTTATGTACCTTCAGTTTGATTCCATTGACCAACCTGTGTGTTTTTTTTTCTCTCTTTTCTTTTTTTGATACCTATTTTCTGTATTTACCTTTCAAATGTTATCCCCTTTCCCTGAACTCCTACCCCCCCCCACCCCGCTGAAACCTCCTATTCCATCCCTCCTTCTCCTGCTTCTAGGGGGTGTTTCTCCACCCACCCATCCACCCACTCCTGCCTCCTTCTCCTCCTGGAATTCCCCTACACTGGGACATCAAGCCTTCACAGACAAGGGCTTCTCCTCCCATTGATGTCCATCCTCTGCTACATGTGAGGCTGGAGGCATGGGTCCCTCCATGTGTACTGTTTGGTTGATGGTTTAGTCCCTGGGAACTCTGGATGGGGTCTAATTGATATTGTTGTTGTTGCTATGAGGTTGCAAACCCCTTCAGCTTCATCAGTTCTTTCTATAACTCCTATATTGAGGACCCCATGCTCAGTCCAATAGTTGGCTGGGAGCATCTGTCTCTATATTTGTCAGGCTCTGGTAGAGCTTCCCAGGAGACAGTTATATCAGGCGCCTGTCAGCATGTACTTCTTGGTATCCACAATAGTCTCTAGGTTTGGTGCCTGTATATGGGATGAATCCCCAGGTGGGACAGTCTCTGGGTGGCCTTTCCTTCAGTCTCTGCTCTAGAGTTTGTCTCCATATTTACTTCTGTGAGTATTTTGTTCTCCTTTCTAAGAAGAAACAAAGTATCCACACTTAGGTCTTCCTTCTTCTTGAGTTTCATGTAATCTGTGAATTGCATCTTGGATATTTTGAGCTTTTGGGCTAATATCCACTTTTCAGTAAGTTCATACCATGTATGTTCTTTTGTGATTGGGTAATCTCAATCAGAATGGTATTTTCTAGTTTCATCCATTTGCCTAAGAATTTCATGAATTTATCATTTTTAATAGCTGTGTAGTACTCCACAGTGTAAATGTACCACATTTTCTTTATCCATTCCTCTGTTGGAGGACATCTGGGTTCTGTCCAGCTTCTAGCTATTATAAACAAGGCTGCTATGAATATATTGGAGCATGTGTTCTTGTTTATGTTGGAGCATCTTTTGGGTATATGCCTAGGAGTAATATAGCTGGTTCCTCAGGTAGTAAGTACTATGTTCATTTTTCTGAGGAAACACCAGACTGATTTCTAGAGTGTTTGTACCAGCTTGCAATCCCCAAAACAGTGGAGGAGTACTCCTCTTTCTCGACATACTTGCCAGCATCTGCTATAACTGCAGTTTTTAATCTTAGTCATTCAAACTAGTGTGAGGTGGAATCTCAGGGTTGTTTTGATTTGCATTTCCCTGATGACTAAGGATGTTGAATATTTCTTTAGGTGCTTCTTGGCCATTCAGTATTCCTCAGTTAAGAATTCCTTGTTATTCGTAACAATAAAGGAACCTCTGGTGGAATCACAATCCCGGACCTTAACCTGTACTACAGAGCAATTGTGAT
>NW_022196894.1:65045563-65071680 GCF_008632895.1 Mastomys coucha | reverse complement strand
AACTGGTACAACCACTCTGGAAATCAGTTTGGCGGTTCCTCCAGAAATTGGACATAGTTCTACCAGAGAGCCCAGCTATACCACGCCTGGGCATATACCCAAAAGATACTGCAACATGTAAGAAGGACACATGCTCCACCATGTTCATAGCAGCCTTATTTATAATAGCCAGAACCTGGAAACAACCCAGATGTCCCTCAACAGAGGAGTGGATACAGAAATTGTGGTACATCTACACAATGGAGTACTACTCAGCTATTAAAAACAATAAATTTATGAAATTCTTAGGGAAATGGATGGATCTGGAGAATATCCTGAGTGAGGTAGCCCAATCACAAAAGAACAAATATGGTATGCACTCTCTGATAAGTGGTTATTAACCCAGAAGTTTGGAATATAGGAAGAACCACCCACAAACCACAAGGAACTCAAGAAGGAAGACCAAAAGGTGGACATTGCATTCCTTCTTAAAAGGGGGAACCAAATGCCCATGGAAGGAATTACAGAGATTAACTATGGAGCAGAGACTGAAGGAAGGGCAAGCCAGCCTAAATATAGCTATCTCCTGAGAGGCTCTGACAGTACCTGACTAACACAGATGTAGAGGCTCATAGCCATCCATTGAACTTAGTACAGGGTCCCCAGTGAAGGAGTTAGAGAAAGGACCAATGGAGCTGAGGGGTTTGCAGCCCCTTAGGACGAACAACAATATGAACTAAGTAGTACCCTCAGAGCTCCCAGGGTCTCAACCACCAACCAAGGACTGCACATGGAGGGGTCTGAATGTTCTGGCAGCATGTGTATAGTAGAGGATTGCAAATTTGATCATCAATAGGAGGAGAAGTCCTCAGCCCTGTGAAGGTTCTGTGCCCCAGTGTAGGGGAATGCCAGGACCAATAAGTGGGAGAGGGTGGGATGGCAGGCATGAGGAAGGGAGAGGCAACAGGGGTTTGTTTTTGTTGTTTTTGTTTCTTTCTTTGTTTTTTGGAGGGGAAACTGTGAAAGGAGAAATTTATATGTAAATAAAGAAAATATCTAATAAAAAAAGAAATGCATCACAAATATGGAGTACTTAAAAGTATTGGAATAAAAATAAATGGAATAAAAAGAAAATGAGTTTAATCTCAGCTAAGCAAAAAAAAATAATTCTACTATGCTAATATTTAGGCAAAGTAATTGCACACTTGTATTTCATATTTGAAATTTGTATAGATTTAAAACCATCTGTCAACTTACTGCATGATTGCTTGATACTTGTAAGATGTTTTAAAATCTTAGACTTAACAGTCATCCTCTCAGAGACCATGTGGTTTGACTTCATTATGTCCTTTGAGGTAGATGAGATCGGAAGAGAAACTTTTCAAACAAAAATCCAGAGGTCTTCCCACCACAAAACAAATAGATTCTGTAGAAACCGTATTTCTAATAAACTATTTGATTTTGAAAACAAAACAAAACAAAAAAGAATTCCTTGTTGAGCTCTGTACCCCATTTTTAATAGGGTTATTTGATCCTCTGGAGTCTAACTTATTGAGTTCTTTGTCTATATTGGATATTATCCCCCTATCAGATGTAGGATTGGTAAAGATCTTTTTCCATTTTGTTGGTTGCCATTTTGTCCTACTGACGGTGTCCTTTGCCTTACAAAAGCTTTGCAATTTTATGTGGTCCCAATTGTCAATTCTTGATCTTAGAGCATAAAACATTGGTATTCTGTTCAGGAAATTTTCCCCTGTGCCCATGTGTTTGAGGCTCTTCACCATTTTTTCTTCTATTAATTTCAGTGTTTCTGGTTTTAGGGGGAGGTCCTTCATCCACTTGGGCTTGAGCTTTGTACAAGGAGAAAGAATTGATCGATTTGCATTCTTCTACATGCTAACTGCTAGTTGAGCCAGCACCATTTGTTGAAAATGCTGTCTTTTTTTGCACTGGATGGTTTTAGCTCTTTTGTCAACGATCAAGTGACATAGGTGTGTTGGTTCATTTCTGTGTCTTCAATTCTATTCCATTTATCTACTTGCCTGACTCTGTACCAATACCTCACAGTTTTATCGCTATTCCTCTGTAATACAGCTTGAGGTGAGGGATAGTGATTCCCCTAGAGGTTCTTTTATTGTTGAGAATAGTTTTAGTTATTTAGGGTTTTTTGTTATTCCAAATCAATTTGCAAACTGCTTTTTCTAAGTATATGAATAATTCAGTTGGAATTTTGATGGAGATTGTATTGAATGTGTAGATTGTTTTTGGCAAGATGGTCATTTTTTACTATATTAATCTTGCCAATCCATGAGCATAGGAGATCTTTCCATCTTCTGAGATCTTCTTTGATTTCTCTCTTCAGAGACTTGAAGTTCTTGACATAAAGATCTTTAACTTGCTTGGTTAGAGTCACACCAAGGTATTTTATATTATTTGTGACTATTGTGAATGGTGTTGCTTCCCTAATTTCTTTCTCAGCCTGTTTATCCTTTGAGTAGAGGAAGGCCCCTGAGTTATTTAAATTACTTCAGCCAATGTACTGAAGTTGTTTACCAGGTTTAATTTTTTAATTTATCAGGTTTCAATATTTAGTGGTTTATCAGGTCAAATTTTTGGGGTCACTTAAGTATACTATCATATCATCTGCAAATAGTGATATTTTGACTTCTTAAATTTGTATCCCTTTGATCTCATTTTATTGTCTAATTGTTCTGGCTGGGGCTTCGACTACTATATTGAATAGGTAGGGAAAGAGTGGGCATCCTTCATCAAGTCCCTGATTTTGATGGGATTGCTTCAAGTTTTTCTCCCTTTGTGCAGTTAAGTTGTTAGAATGAGATCTCACTTCTTTCTTTATGAAGGTACTTACTATTATGAACTTTCCTCTTATCACTGTTTTCATTGTGTCCCTTAAGTTTAAGAAGCTGTGCATTCTTTTCACTGAATTCTTGAAAGTCATTCCTTTATTTATTTATTCCTTGACCAGTAGTCATCCAGTAGAGAGTTGTTTACTTTCCAGGATTTCCTGAGCTTTTTTTTTTTGATTCTGTTGTTGTTAATGTCCAGCTTTAATCCATGGTTGTGTGCTAAGATACAGGGGATTATTTCTATTTCCTTGCATCTGTTGAGATTTGCTTTGTGACAGAGTATATGTTTAATATGGAGAAGGTTTTTAGTGGTGCTAAGAAAGTATATTCTTTTGTGTTTGAGGAAATGTTCTACAAATATCTGTTAGGTGTTTTTGAATTATAACATCTGTTAAATCCATTATTTCTGATTTTAGTTTCTGTTCAGATGGCCTGTCCATTGAGGAGAGTATGGTGTTGAAGTCTTCTCCCAATAATGTGTGGGATTTTAATTATGTAAGGCTGGATTTGTGGATAGATTTTTTTTTTTAAGTTTGTTTCTATCATGGAATATATTTTTTTCTCCATCTATGATGACTGAAAATTTTCTTAGGCATAGTAGCCTGGACTGGCAAATGTGGTCTGTTAGAGAGTGTAAAATTTGCTCAGGCCCTTCTGACTTTTAGACTCTTTGTTGATAATTCGAATGTAATGCTATTTGGTCTGCCTTTATGTAACACTTGACATTTTTCCCTAGCATCTTTTATATCCTGTACATTTAAGGGTTTGATTACAATGAAATGGGATAATTTTCTTTGAAAAATTATTTTATTTGGTATTCTATAAACTTCTTGTATGTTTATAGGCATCTCGTTCTTTAGGTTTCAGAAATTTTTCTCTGTGAAACTGATGAAAATATTATTTGGGCCTTTGATCTGTGAATGTTATCCTTCTATTCTTAATTTTTAAATGTCTGGTCTTTTCATAGTGTCCCACATTTCCTGGATGTTTTATGTCAGGAACTTTTTAGAATTACCACTTTCTTTGATGAGGTATTAATTTCTTTTATGGTATCTTCTATGCCTGAGATTCTCTTTTTCTTCCCTTGTATTCTGTTAGTGATTTTTGCATAGATAGTTTCTGTTCCATTCCCTAGGCTTTTCATCTCCAGGATTCTCTTATTTTGCATTTTCTCTACTCTATTCCCATTTTCAGATCATAATCAGTTTTATTAATTTTCTTTATCTTTTTTACTGTATTTTTTTGTATTTCATTAAGGGATTTTTAAAATTCATCTTTAAATGTCTCTATCATTACCATATAATTGGACTTAAGTTCATTTTCTTGTGCTTCAGCTGTGTTAGAGCTCACTACATGGTAGCTGGTCTCTGGTGGTGACATATTGCTCTGCTGTTGTTGATTGCTTTCTTATCTGGCATCACTTGTGGCAGAGTGGCCTCTGGGAAAACAGGCAGAGTTGTGAGGTGGACAAAATCTAAAATCTATTTATAAGAATGAAATACATAACATACTAGTTATAAAATCAAACTGAATATTTTCAATGACTACCAGTTAAATGGTACAACATTTTGTTCAAACTATACATTTCTTAATAAAGATAAAATTTATCTTACAAATTTAATTTCTTAATTTCAGATAGGATCTAAATTATTTATTATAATTGAAAGAATTTACTAATTAAAATAATAATAAGGGGATTTCTAGGAATTTACAATGATACTGCCTTCCTGTTACTTCAAGGAATATGTGCTACATTTATACTTATAATAATCATTAGGCACTCAAAAATACCAAAGGTAGTTTTTAGTATATAGCTCCAGGTTCATGCTATAAACTGCTACATATATCACTACTCATAACATCTGGGTTAAACTATTGTAATTTGCAAAGCTAATGCTGTCTAGTCCTACTCAAGCACCAGCCATCACCCACCAAAATTTTTCAACAGAGAAAACTACTTGTTTCTAAAAATATTTTTTGTCTCAAGAAAACACAAGGTCTCAAGATGGATGACTAAATTAACTTCTAGAAAGTTAATGAGCCAAAGTCTAGTGGGGAAATATTTGGCCATTATGACACCTGACTGCTTACAGATGTGTATGCCTAACCACAGATTGTGGGTTACATGCAGTCCCATGAAGTTATCCATGTGGACCAACACAAAACCAAAGTCTTAAAATACTGGCAAATTTATGTGATTTATTTGTAACTTGACTCTATAATTCTTGAGCATACTTAAGGATTGCAATGGGCTATTACAGTGTCACTGGTCAAACAAAGCTATGACCTTAACTAATACCCATCATCACATTGCTGCCTCTGATTACTGACCACCATGCTTTTGACTGGTACTTCATTTTGTGTATATGGCCATCCTTGGTGGACTCAGAAGTCTACTTTGATTTAATAATTTCCCAGCTGCTCCCCAAAGTGACTTAATGGTCATTTGTTAGGGTAATATTTCATGAGGAAAAGTGAATAGAGCTTTCAAGGAATTTTGAATGAGAAGTTATATTTTGTGAAATTTAGTAAAATGACAGTTAGAAGAAATTAGAAAATAATCAGATTCCCGAATGCTTAATAAATCCAATAGATGACATTACAATATAAAGTAGTACTTCATTTGTTATCTTTTTCATGCCCTCCACTCTATAAAGGGTAATATGAATGATACTATGTATCTGTAGATAGTGTAAATTCAGAGCCTGTATTCAAAATTCCTTGAAAGCTATATTTATTCACTTTTCCTCAGTGAAGGATTACCCTAACAAATGACCATTAAGTCACTTTGGGGAACAGCTGGGCAATCATTACTATATATCCAGACACACTATTGTTCTGTTTTCAAAGATAGCCCAATCTGTCCAATAGACTAATGAATTCAGAGTGTTCACCTGGCTTCATTCTAGAGCTTGGGAAAGGAATTTAAGCTCACAAAGGGGCAAGTTAATCTATGACCTTGAGGTTTATACCATTCTCAAATCATTTTGATACATACGTAAGCATGTATGTATATGGATATATTCCGTGGAATGGTCAGCGGTATGGGTATGGATATCTCTGATGGAATGGCCATTGTTCTTGGGAAAATTGGAATTTGTTAGTCATGACCCTATAATCATGTCATCCATATCACTCTTGATGACATTCAATTCTGACAGCCATTAAAAAAATTATGCTTATCATACTACAGACAGTCAAGTATTGCTACCTGGTCCTTCTTTTCTTTTGGGATTAGTAATCACCATTATAGCCTAAAAAAATTGCCACTAACTCCGAGCCCATGGTGTCATTATTGTCCCTATCGATTGTGCTTCTTTATGTTTTTAACAATGAAGATTTCTCTTAAGAGCCGTAGTCACCTAGAAATATATGATAGAATAACTAGTCAATTTATTATAGCACACCAACTTAACTGAACGTTTTACCCTTACATTGTTCTTCAGGGAAATTATAATATTGCTGCTTCAGATAATGCTAAGTATTGCTTCTTCCAGTGCCAAGAACCACCACAGCTGTACATCATAACTCCCTTTTACCCTTTTGTTTCATTGGTCCAAGTACAACCCATGCTACCACCTGATGTTCTACTTAAACTGAAACATTTACAAGCTGTCTTTACCATATCCAGTTTTAAATTCATAGACAGTTTCCAGAAGGTGAACCTCTGTCCTAACATCAGTCCCAGTTGTTTAGGGATCTCCATGGGAGCTCCTCAGCCAACCACTCAATTGAATTTAACACAGTCCCCCCACTGGAAGTCTTGCTTGGGAACAAAAGATGGCCAGCTCAGACTCTGTATCCTCCATTACAAGAATGCCTCACTAGAGTCACTGTCATAAATTCTAGGAAGCTTCCACTGCACTAGGTTTTCATAAACCCTTAGATGCTCCTCAACTCCAGATGTCTCTCTCCTCACTCTCTCCCTCCATTAAACTTATCCTACCTTCTCCAGTCCCCTCTCACCCCCAGCTCACCTCCAGAATCTGTTCTATTTCCCCCTCCCAGGGAGATTCATGTTCCTTCTTATAGCCCAACTCTTTGCTGAACATCCCTGGGTCTGTAGATTGCAGCATAATTATCATTTACCTAACAGCTAATATTCACTTATAAGTTCATACATGTCATATTTGTATTCCTGGGTCTCGGTTACTTCACTCAGGATGTTATTTACTACTTATATCCATTTGCCTGTAGATTACATGATGCCATTTTTTTAAAAGCAGCTAAGTAAATACTCCATTGAGTAAATGTTCAAGATATTTTTTTTAATCCATTTTTCCAGTTGAGGGTCATCTAGGTTGTTTTCAATTTCAGACTATTATGAATAAAACTGAAATGAAAATAGATGAGCAAGGGTCCATGTTGCAGGGTAGAGGGTCCTTTGAGTATATGCATAGGAGTATTATAGCTGAGTCTTTAGGTAAATGAATTCCCATTTTCTGAAGAACCACCATAACCCTATAGAGGCTGTATAAGTTTGCTCTTCTATCAGCAATGAAGAAGTGATCCTCTTGCTTAACATCCTTACCAGTATGAACTGTCAGTTGCTTTATTGATTTTAACCATTCTGATGGTGTAAGATGCAGTCTTAGGAGTAGTTTTGATTTGCATTCCCTTGGTGGCTAAGGATGTTGAACATTTCTTGATATATTTCTTCATTTGATATTCCTGTATTAAGAGTTCCTTGTTTATATCTTTACCGCATTTTTAAATTGGGTTATTTGTTTTTTTTTAATATTTACATTCTTGAGTTCTTTATACATTTTGGATATTATACATTTTTTTGGATATGGAGTTGGTAAAAAAAAAAAATCCCCTCTCTCATAGGCTGTGTCTTTGTCCAGTTGCCTTACAGAAACTTTTCATTTTCATGAAGTCCCAATTATTAAATGTTGAACTTGGTGCCTTAAGTTTTGGTGTTCTGTTCAAAAAGCTGTCTCCTCTGAATTCAAGGCTGTTCCTCACTTTCTCTTCTCTTAGTTTCAGTGTGTCTGGTTTTATGTTGATGTTTTTGATCCACTCAGACTTCATGTTTGTACAAGGTGATGAATAAAAGTCTATTTGTATTCTTCTACATGCAAACATCAATTTTGCTCAGCTTCATTTGTCGAAGATGATTTCCTTTTTTCAGTTTTAATTTCTGGATTATTTATCCAAAATATGAGTTGTCCATAGGTGTGTGAATTTATGTCTGGGTTATCAATTCAAGTCCATTGATCAATATCTGTTTTTATGGAAATATCATGCATTATTTTATGACTTTAACTCTGAAGTACAACTTGAAATTAGGGATGCTGATGCCTCAAGCCTCCTTTTATTGTTAACTTGTTATACACAGTTGTAATCTGCTATATGGGTGCTGAGAATGAAACCCGGGTCTTCTGGCAAAGCATCCAGTGTTCACAACCACTGAGCCATCTCTCCATCTCCCTGAGTCTCACTCTCAATCCCAGAAACTTCTCTTCACAATGACAGGCAGAAAATACAAATGCAAGCATGTCCTAAAATGATGGTGTATGTTCAAAAATGATGGTCTCATGCTCAGTCCTAAACAAGGTATAAATAATCATCTTACTAAGACTATGGGAACATTGTGAAGATAAGACAGGCAAAATCAAAGATCTGGATGACAGTAAGAGAAGCTGTGAAATACTATCTTGTGAGCATGGCACAGTCAATGAGACCATTATCTCCAAACAGCAGCCATTGCTAAATAGCTGTGGATCAAATAGCTCTAAGCCCGTTAACTCTCAGTCATAGATCAGTGTGGGATCTTTGAGGCTCTACGACTTCCTGTCAAAGACTCTTAGGAAGACAAAGGCATTGTGTACCACTTGATGAGCTCATCATACTCCAATGAGACCGAGCAAAGCTGTGATGATAAAAACACAAAAGGAAACAGAGAGACATGAACTCCAGAGCTTTCCTTTTGTGTACAGGATAAGAGGTTGAGATAAGTGGAAAGCAATAAGAGGGTAAGTCACCAGAACTATATATGTATACAGAATTTTCAAATGAACAAATGTAACTTTTAAAGAGTAATGTAGACATTAATATCAATGTGATATTTGGAGGTAGTACCTAAAAAATATAATTAGGAATAAAAGAGGTCATGAGAGTAGGGCAGTTCTTGATCAATTATACAACAGGAGGAAGAGCTTTCACCATGTTGATTAAGCTAAGATATGGATGTGTTGTTAGGATACAGCTATTTGCTTCCCACCACCTGCTTTTCTTCATAGCAAAGACTATATATAGCCCTTACTAGAGATTCAATTTCACTGATATTGATCTTGGGATACTTTAACTCCTGGGCTCTATCTTAAGCTTGGGGTTCTCTGTTTTTTTCTTTGCTACAGACAAATAGTGTTGTTTTTTTTTCCCCAATTGAATAGATGACTCTTTTAAGGCACATCATAAACCATGCTAAACAGGCTTTTTTAACTTTGCACTTCACAATTATTAATTATTTGGAAAACAGGTTATTACAAGTTTGGATTATATCTGTGGTAGAAGTGTAATATGCATATCCTGTACCACCCAAGGAATTTAGGAACCATAGTAAGGATTTACAAGTTAAATTTGAAACAAAATTCAATTGCTATGAAATAAATCTTTTGTTTTATTTTCTTTTTTATTAGATATTTTCTTTATTTACATGTCATATGATTTTTCCTTTCCCAGTTTCCCCTCCAACCCTCCCCCCCCAAAAAACAACAAGAACAAACCCCTGTTCCCTCCCCCCTCCCCCTGCTCGCCACCCTACCCTCTCCCACTTACTGGCCCTGGCATTCCCCTACACTGGGGCACAGAACCTTCACAGGGCCAAGGGCCTCTCCTCCCATTGATGATGACTTGGCGATCCTCTACGATACACCTGCTGCCAGAGCAATCAGTCCCACCATGTGTACTCCTTGGTTGGTGATTTACAAATGTACCAATAATATCAAGAGAGAGCACAAAAAGTAGTTTGGTTTTGCGTATTTTAAATTTTGATTTTTTTTGGTTTGGGATAATTGTTATTATGTACATATTTATTCCTATTATAGTGTATTTGGTTTACTTATAACCTAACAGACTAGTTGGCTATACGTACAGGTAATTTTTCCATTATTCAAAAATATTTAAATGTGTATGTGTCCTATAGTTAAATATATGATAACTTAATCATAAAGCATTGACTATTTTATCTAAGCAATATTCATATTAATTGTATGTGCTAAATAATATCTATGTTGCAAAATGTCTGAAACATATTGATCTTATCTGTTTACATTGTTAAGTCTCTAACTCTGTGGTGTTCTTTTTCTCTAATTACATATTTCATATAACATCATAGTTGTGAAAATAGACATTAGAAAATAAACTGTGCAGAATGAATTTTTTTGTACTCCAAGTATCAAGATGTTTTTGTGAGGACTTATAAAAACTATACATATTTATAATAAATGCCATGCAAATTTTAAGATAGTAATATTTCAAGAATTAAAGGATGTTTTGTTTTAAATGAGCAAGCAAGTGAAAAGGAGATAATTTTTCTCACAATCTGTTATGCTATAAGCAAATCAATCTAAACTTGAGGGATATTATACAAAACAAATTTTACTTAATGCTAATTAAAACAGATTTACAAGGTACTGAAAACTTTTAAACATACAAGCTATTCCCAAACAAGCAATATAATTAAATAATCAATATTTCTGAAACATTTACATAATGTCTTCAAAACAATGATCACACACCATTCAATATCACTGTCCCAGTACACGGAGACACATTAAATATTTAAGAAAAGAGCATTTCAAAATTTTTACTTGTTTTATGAGGATTTTATCTTTCCTACTTAACAACATTATCTACTGTTTTATGAAGAAAATACAAAATAAAAACTGAAGTTTGGGAAATCAATGGCTTATGCCAAGTAACAAAACATTGGCCATTAAGATCATTACTTGTTTAATTGTGACTAAAAAAAGAAACATAAAATTTGCCATTGACTATAGTTGAAGAGTTGCTAGTGAACAAAGAAACAATTAAAATGAAGCAAACCTTTATTAAAACAATCACCACTGTGGATTCATAGAAAGATGCTATATTCATCCCCCTTTGAATTTGAAAATCAGACACTTCAATGTAGTTTGCAACTGTGCAGTAGAGTGACTAAATGGAGCAACTGTCGGTTGGTATCTATCTTCTTATACTGTATTATTTACTTCATTAAATACAAAAGAGATTATACTAGTTTAGTAAAGTGGCAGGTCAAACTCAGCCTCAGCCTTACATCAGGAACTTCAGGAAACTAGGAAATGCAGAGAAATAGTCTTCCTGAGAGAAGACCACACCACCCTGCTTTCCAATACCAAGTGGTCAGCACTGCAAAAAATAAGAACAAATAATATTATACTCACTGAACAGGTTGTATGTATATATTTGGGAATATATTTGTATGTAAATGCAATTAATGTAAAAAGAGGCTATGAACTTGTAGGAGGGGAATAATATAGGAAAGAGGGACAAAGGGAAAGGAGAAATGACATAATCACATTACTATCTCATATCTATAACATAAATATTTCTTTAAAAAGTTATAGAAGAGTTGAGCATATTTTAAAATCTTCTGTCATTTGGACAGCTAATAAGCTTCTCAAAACTTAATCTTCCTAAATATGATGAAGGCCGTACCTCTAAGCCAAAGTGGTAAATAGGTTTGCTTATGAACTATGCCAATTCACTCTTTTTTTTCTTATAAGGACAACATTTAATTTGAGCTAGCTTACACATTCAGAGGTTCAGTGCATTATCATCAAGATGGGAATACTTCTTGGTGCCCTTTTATAGTCAAATTAATTCTTTAACAACATGCTGTTTTCCAAAATTTGAGGCAAATCTTTTTTTTTTTTTTTTTTTTTTTTTTTTTTTTTTTTTCTGTCCAAATTGCAAAGGATGAGTAGAAGACCAAAATTGTTACGGAAGTGAGAAGGATGTTGTATATGTGCTAGGAAACAAATGAACTGGTGACCTTTTACAACAAACACCAGAAAGACTATTGAAATATGCAATTTTATGCCAAAGGAAATCCCTTTCCATTCTAGAAAGATCTGTGTAAACTACATCAAAGGGGATGCAGGAATCACTTAATTGTATTTGTGCACACTGACAGTACAAAACTAAATCTGTCTCACTATAAAGACAATATTAAGCATTTTGAGGCTGTTATATTCTAGGAAGTTAAGATGTTAAGGACATCATAACCTAGAGAAAAATCAATGGCACAAAGAAATCATCAATCAGTTCAGAAAGGGAGCATAGGAAAACTAATGAACTTAGTGGTACTTCAGAGATTTCCAAAACTAGCCCTCCCACTACTGAGATCTGAAGTTTATTGAACTTATATGTGATTAGCATTTAGAAAGTAGCAAGAATAGTATTTGAGTAGTAGTATTAACTCCAAGATAAGTTACATGATAAAGCACCATGCATACTGTCCTCTTAGACATGCCTTTTTTTCCCCATCCTTGAACCTTTTGCTTTCTCATATTTAATAAACTAACTATGCATGGGAAGAACATTTAAAGAAAGACACAAGGAGACTGAAGCATAATCCAGATTTACCTTATCTCTGCCACCTGATATTGGAAAAGAACAGACATGAACAACTTTTAATATCAAGGTATCTTATTTATTAATGGCATGAATAATACTTTCCATCTAGGTACCCCAACGTTCTTCAGCTGTCAATTGTCTATGGAAATTCTTTCTCAACTATGCAGCCATTGCCAGAATTGACAAAATCAGAAAATAATATCCTGAGACTAAGCAGCTATATTTTCAAATACATTTCTTAAGAAATAATTTCTTTTCCCTCAATGTTCTGTGATTTACAAGTATATGAAAACCTTAAGGAAGTGTTAGATTACTACTAATGACATTTGAAATTGAGTATAGAACATGTATTGAGTATAGAATATGTAGTGTTCTACCTCCCAGAAATTGGTGTTTTCAAATTTTATCCTATATTTTTGGCTTTTACATAAATGGCTTCAGTTATAATTTATTGAATAATGGTAACAAAATGTACCTTTTCAGTTTATGTTCCCAGCTAATACATTTCTTCAAATTTCTTCTTTTTATCTTATATTCTTTAAAATGGAAAAATGTTGTTGGTTGTATGGTTATTTTTCTAATCATCCTTTCTAACATAAGTACTCCAGGCCATAAAAAAAGACATTTTAATTTATCCATAGAGGATTTTTATAAAATGTAGGTTGATTATTTTTATCTCTCCAAACTCTTCCCAGATGTTTCGCTACTACACTACCCACACAACTTTATATTCATTCTCTCCCCTCCCAAGGAGAAAACTGGGCTGTAAGAAGTTTGTGGAGGGGCTATAAGCATACAAAAGTGATAACTTAGAAAATAGAGATTAAAAGTTTAATGAATTCAAAACCTAAATATTGATTTAAATATTTTAAATCATAGACATTTTAATTATTGATTTAATACTTGATTTAAGTATTTTAAATCAAGATATAATAAAATGGAGAAAATGTGACAAATGATCAATTAATATGTATATGTAAGCCACTTATGTTAAATTTATGGAAATCATGCTATTTATAGTAATATTGATGATAAGGTGTGCTTATTCAATTTTATTTCATTGGGGAATAAAAAACATTTATTTAAACTTGTATACAGTATTACTTACAAATGTTTATATTTAAAGCTGGCACAAACAAACACATACACAAAAATACATACATACATTGCCATGTATAGAATATACATTTAAACTATGAAATTTAAAGAGATTTCTCAGAGATTAAGAATATAAGAATATTAGGAATCTTATAAATAATATACAATAAATGTAGCTATACAGAAAACAGTTTGATTAAATACATATATTAAATATATGTTATGTTAAATGGAAAACTCCATGGCAAACAATCCTTTCAGCTAGGCTGCCTTAGATCAAGCCTCTGTTCAGACTTTTAACAATCACATTGCATCAACAAGTTTAATTTGCCTTTGGAATCTTTGTATTTTAGTCTAGAAAACAGAATAATAATAACTATTGTTTCAGAACAGTGTAAGCAAAAAAAATTATTATAGAATACAGCAGCATATGTATGCTTAGCACATAGAAAATATTCCATGTTGTAATTATCTATAATAAATAATATACAATAATTTATTGCATATTTACTTGGTTGAAAAATAATTATCTTTGATATATAAGCAAGTCTACGAGAAGGGCTCATATAAAATTATTTTCAGCCAAAATCTAGAAAGAGATTGGATTCTTGATTCTTGTTAATATAGAAAGACTTTTTCAAAATAATGAGTTTTATGGAACAAAGTTCCTAAAAACATTATGAATTAAGAATGTTTATAGGAATGAGAATCATGAAAATGTAACATTCTGTGGTAAAAATGTCAAGTGTTTCTCAGAAACATTTTATGTGTGTGTGTGTGTATGTGTGTGTGTCATAAATACATTTGATACATTTGATAATTACACAAAAATTATTAATCAATAAATTGCAAATCAAATATTACCAATATCAAATGAAATATTTCATGATAGGTCAACAGGTAACTCATGGTAAAGTGTTGGATTTGTCCTTGACATGAAGCCCAGTGCTCTTAAATTGTTAATATTAGTTTTTTCTGGGATAATTTCTTGTTTCTTAAATAGTTTTTCCATCATAACTATTATCCACAATGACGCATTTCATATCTAGTTTACCATTTTTGTAGTTTCACTTTGTATGACAAATTATAAAACTTTTTTTCATTCACCTATATGTTATAAAATACATTAAGCAAATTTTAATGGGCCTACTTATAAGAAATAAGTTAGTAGAGGAAGTAAAGCCATTTAGTTAAATTTCAAAGTGGTTAAAGCTGACATTTATGTTTGATTTTGGTGCTATAATATAGTTACATCATTTTCTCTTCTCTTCCCCCCTCCCGATCTTCCCCTATATTCCTCTTTGCTCTTTCAAATATATAGACAATCAAATCATAGATTGTTCTTACATGCATATATGTATATAGATATACATATGCATACACACATGTATATTTATAATTCCTAAATAAAACATCTCAGTCCATATATTCTTACTTGTATATACATTTTTAAAACGATGACTTATACTGGCTAAAACTGGGTGTACTTTTCTCCTTCCCTCTGTTAGTCATCAATTATGAGCCTAAAGGGGCCACTTAACTACTAGGCTACTGATGCATTCTGGGGACATGCTGTCATTCTCTTCAGTTCTCTACCATCAGAGGAGCCACCAGGCTCCGATAGATAGTTCAAGCTCATGATCACATAAGAGTTTAGCTTCTAGCTGAACTCATTGGTCTCAAAATCACAAAAAGCAAGAAATAAACAACAACAACAAAACCACATTACTTGAACATGAGAAAGGGACTTAGAGAAAGAGAGCAATAAGGAGCAATATGGTAGAAGTTTGGGGGTAAAAGGATATAAAATTATTTAAATACAGTTCATATACATATGAAATTATCATACAATTAATTCAGTAAAACTATTGATAGTGAGTTGGAAATTTTTACTTTCTAACCTCTATAATGGATAGGAAGGTTAAAATAAATAGGAGTATAAAAGTAACCTTTAAAGTACTAGTTAAAAAGTTAATAGATATATCAAAAGTCTCCCTCCATCCATCACCATATATATCTCATATATATATGATATATATATATATATCATATATATATATACTCACATATACGTGGACTTGCTCCAATGCCAAGGTATAGCACAACACTGATTATATTCAGTCATTGATGTTTTGTACCATCAATGTGTATATGTATGTATATGAAATGTATATTGATTGCATACACCTCTCACTTCTCACTCACTCCCAACTCTTGTCAGTAACCAACATGCCTATGGTGGTTTGGATGAAAATGCACCCTTACCTCCTACTGATATATATGAATAATTGGTCTGTTGTGGGGGGAACTGTTTGAAAAAGATTAGGAGACATGGCCTTATTGAAGGAGATATATCACAGAGTGAGATTGGAGTTTTAAAAGTATATGTCAGCTCTCCCATTTCTCTCTCTGGTGTGTGTGTGTGTGTGAGTGTGTGTGTGTGTCGTATGTGTGTGTATCAGATATCAAGTATAAGCTCAGAAATGCTCTTCAACACCATGCTGCCTGCTGGCTGCCACATTTACACCAGGATGTTCCTGGATTCATCCTCTGAAGCTGTAAGCAAGCCACCAATTAAAGTTCTCTTTTATATGTTCACTTGGTCATGGTGTATAATCACTGAAATAGATCAGTAAGTAACAGTAACTCACTGTTACCATTCCCTCCAAATATCATGTCTTCTTTTTAATTATTTACGTATTTATCTTAACCCATTGAGTCCAATTAGTGCTATCCATACAACCAGGTGTATGGGTCATCTTCTGGAGCATAAGGAACCTACCAGGATCCACACCCCTAACAAGAGTTGAGTGTCCCTCTCCTAGCAGTCATCAACTGCCAATAGATCATCCTCAGGAGCAGTTCCTCCATCCGTGTTGTATCTGTTTACTGGTTTGATCTAGTATGTAGGTATCACTGATGCTGGGAGTTCATATGTAAAACATCTATGGCTATATTGCCATATCATATACAGAGGACAGAATTTTGAAGTACTTATCCCCTCCTCTAGCTCATAGATTCTTTCTATACTCTACTCTAACTCAATGTTCAGTGACTTGGAGAGGGGGTAACATAATTCTGAATAATACCCAAAATCAAATGAAGCCAAAATTTAATTGATCAAAAAGAAAGAAAAAAAAAGGCTTTCACTAAACTGACCAACAAAAGAAAGATTTTTAAATTATTGATAAAATATAAAACACAGTTCTCTTATTAATGACCTTAAATAATATAAATATGCTAATCATTTAAAGTAGTATACATGCATTAGAATATACTTATTCAAGATATATTGTTATCAGTAATCCAAAGTTTTACATTTTAAAATTGAAAAAAAGAATAAAACTATCAGTGTATATGATTTCCAATTAAAGTTTAAAGTTTAAAAGCCCAGTTTTTAATATGTTTATGGAATTTCATTTTATTACCTTCCCACTCTCCAGAAACAAAAAGGCAATCCAATTTCCTTAGATGACACATGCACTGTGGAATCAAATCAGCTACCTTTAAGGAAACAGAAACCACAGACATAGATTAACTAACAAACACAATTTCATTACTCATCATGACTTGGAATAGCAGCTGAAATCATTCTCTTAGCTTTCTGTGGACACTGGGGTGCAACGCGCCTCATCTGAGCTATCTGATGGTTAGCATTTCATCTAAACTATTTGGTGTTCTGCAGGAAAACCAATCCCACACAAGTATAGACCAATATTCTTCTACTGAAAGCTGGCTTTTATCAATTTAAACAGGTAAATTGATTCATTCAAGTAAGAAAGAAAAGCCAATTTGGGGCCCAAGTTATCCACCCTGGATGATCCAAGTAACAGGATAATAGGAACATCTTCATTTTGCACAGCACAATATGAACAAAGCTAATGTATAGGATTTCACAGCCCTAAATGAAAGTGCACATTGACAATCATTTGGGTAATTTGAAGTGTGGATATTCTATCTGAAGATCAGAGACAAAATTACATCAGATGTCATTTGATCACCTGAAGTACTCCCATTGCTGTAAACACACAGATTCGGAACCTTTGAAGTAAAGATTAACTCATGCAGGTCACATTTATGCAAAAATTCTAGGTGCTCTCATTTTCAGATATCTTCTTTCTAACTAGTTGAACACTGAAATATCCCCCACAAGAAGCTATAAGACTGACCAATAGTGGCTCACAACTGCTGCTATTGGGGAAAAAAATTATCCTCAATAAATCAGAATCTTTTTTTCTGAGAGTTATACACTCATCCTCATGAAATATGGCTGATAGATAAGAGGTAACCCAGCTGGGCTCCATGAGCCAGGGATGAATATGTGTTTCTAAGCTTTCTAGTAAGTAGAAAGAGCAGCTGCTTCCTAGGCTCTGACAGTTCCCATTATCCACTGACTGGCTTTGTTATATCATATCTCCAGCAAGGCAGCACATCTCTGTGGGGATATGTGGCCTATAGAAAGTTATTACACCACCAGCTACAGAATAAAGGAAAAGAGACTAGAGGTGAAGACCAACAACTTCTCTGAAGAACAATCTTCTAAGACCCAAGGACCTACTCTTATGTCCAGTTGGGCCCTACTTGGCCTTGGTTTGGGCCTGGAAGACAAACCTGAGCCTGGCTCGATTTTCGAGAACAGTCATTCGCCTCTGCTTAAAAATGACTCAACACAGCTTAAATGAAGTTGCGTCTGCCTAGCTACCACTGACGTCTAAAATTTTCATAGGCCCTGTGAAGTTACCCCATATCCCTCATCATCTCACACCACCCCATACTTCATCACACCCCATACCCCTCTCCCTACCTCCTTGTTCTGGTTATTAAGCAAATTGCTGCCATGTTAAAGTGAGTTCCTGCTTCGACAAGACTCTGGGCTTGGTGTGGTTCTTGACACTCACCATCCCTACTCAGCCCCAGAGAGACCCAGTGGGTCCTGGCATCTCTTCTCACAGCTATCTGCTGGCTGCAAGCCTACAATGTCCTACCTCTTAAATGCTCTACTATACAAGTATGGCAACACTCTGAGAATCAAGCACAAAAACATGGGCTTTGGGGAATCAACCAATGTTCAAACTCTTGTGGGCTGAAGAGGCAATTTGTTCTATTCTATTATCCACCCTACCCTGCATTTCACTGAATCATCAGTGCATAGCCAATAGTGTGTTTTCATTATGGATTTTTTTATTATTATAGTAATTCAAAACTTAAGGAAACAAAGAAGTGATAGGTCAATAAAATCCAACGTGTTTTCACAAATGAAAACTTTATCAACGTTATTAAGTAGTCTAACAGCTTCCCTAGTAACTCTAATGCTTCACTTTGTGATTCATTTTCTGTTAGGATTATAACCTAAGACACATGATGGAAGGTTATATTTAAAAGGAAAATTATAGTGCTAATGCTATTCTTACTTACCAAAATATTTTTGACCAAAATAGTTTTCATAATGACTATGTAATAAATAACATTATATGAAAATATAGACTATTCAAAAACACTACTAGAGCTGGGAGGTGGTGGCACACACGTTTAATCCCAGCACTTGGGAGGCAGAGGCAGGCAGATTTCTGAGTTCAAGGCCAGCCTGATCTATAGAGTGAGCTTCAGGACAGCCAGGACTACACAGAGAAACCCTGTCTCAAACCCCCCCCCCCCAAAAAAAAAAAACACTACTAGAAAGGGAATAATCTAAGTGACCTTTCTAGCTAGTACTCTAAAAATTTTCAGTCTCCATAGTAGATAAACAAGAAAGGTGACTTCTTATTCAGCTTACAACACTTACAATGAAAATCAGAGCCTGATTCCTGATTTTTTGTTGAATGAAGGAACACTGCCACCACAAAGTCAAAGGTTTTTTGGGAAATGAATTGCAACAACTAATCCTTTCTTTTTTTTATTAGATATTTTCTTTTTTTACATTTCAAATGTTATCCCATTTCCTGGTTTCCCTCTGATGAAAACCCCCTATCCCCTGCCCCCTCTCCCTGCTCACCAACCCACCAACTCCTGCTTCCTGGCCCTGGCATTCCCCTACACTGGGGCATAGAGCCTTCATAGGACCAAGGGCTTCTCCTCCCATTTATAACCGACTAGGCCATTCTCTGCTACATATGCAGCTGGAGCCATCAGTCCCAACATGTGTACCCTTTGGTTGATGCTTTAGTCCCTGGAAGCTCTGGGGGTACTGGTTAGTTCATATTGTTGTCCTATGAGGCTACAAACCTCTTCAGTTCCTTGGGTCTTTTCTCTAGTTCCTCTACTGGGGACCCTGTGCTCAATCCAATGGTTGGCTGCAAGTATCCCCCTCTATATTTGTCAGGCACTGGTAAAGCCTCTCAGGAGACAGCTATGACAGGCTTCTGTCAGCAGGCACTTGTTGGCATCCACAATAGTGTCTGGGTTTGGTGACTGTGTATAGGATGGATCCCCAAGTGGGGCAGTCTCTGGATGGTCATTCCTTCAGTCTCAACTCCACACTTAGTCTCTGCACTTCCTTTCATAGGTATTTTGTTCCCCCTTCTAAGAAGAATTAAAGTATCCTCACTTTGGTTTTCGTTCCTTTGGAGATTCATGTGGTTTATGAATTGTATCTTGGGTATTCTGAGCTTCTTGGATAATATCCAATTATCAGTGAGTTCTTTTGTGATTGGGTTACCTCATTCAGGATGATATTTTCTAGTACCATCCATTTAGCTACGAATTTCCTGAATTCATTGGTTTTAATAGTTGAATAGTACCCTTTTGTGTAAATATGCATTTTCTGTATCCATTCCTCTGTTTTCTTTTTTGTGACTTTTGACACATAAGAAAGACATTTTATTTCCATTTCCTAGCGAAGCCCCAAATCATGAGTGATTAACCCATTATATTGTCAAATATTATTGTAGAAATAATGTTGACATTTTGTTAACCTTTTATTCTGAGATGCCTGTCATTGGCTCATTTCTTAAACTGTACTTTCCTGGACACTGACAACATTTTAACTTCCAAAGTCTATATACCTAATAACTCAAAACACCAATGTTTTAGAAATTCAAGAACATTAAATACTTTCTTGTGTTTATTTAAGTAACAGTGCCTAATAGATACTAAAGCAGTTCCCATAATGAATTCCAATTGCTGCTGATGTATGTCCAGGTAGAAATAAATAATACAGAGAAAAGAAACTAACCAGCAAATCAATTATGTTCTTTTTTAAAATGTTTATTTATTTTGCTTATAGGATGGATATTTTGCAATACCTGCATGCGTGATGTCCACAGAAGCCAGCAAAAATAACAGAAGGAGGAAGAGGAAGAAGAGGAGGTGGCAAAAAAAAGGTGGAGGAGGAGGAGAAGGGGAAAGAAGGTAGGGAGAGGTTCAAGAAGAAGGAATATGAGCCTCCAATTGGATACAGAGAATTAAACCAGGTCCTAATCAATCATTGTAAAGAACTGTGTATTACAGTACTTTTTAAGGAAGAACATACTGATATTTTTCTAGAATACATATAAATATACACCATAGCCTATTTAATGATCAGATAAGACATGTCACAAAAAAAGTTTGAAACTCAAAACTAGGTTCCAACTTGATAGTGACTCAGTAAGAAAATCTATCATCCAGGTAGAGAATCCTACACGACAAACTAAAAGTTAGTTATTAAAAATAGTGTTAATATAGTCCTTTAAATCGAAAGTGCATCAAATACATGGTTTATAATTTTTGTGTATTTGGAAAAAAGAAATGAAATAAAGATATGATATCTTCTTTAAAAAATATTCCTAGTCTAGGATATTAAATATGTTTTGTAAGTTCTTGTATATCCAGGAAAGCAACACTGTGTGTGTTGGGACAAGAGGGAAAATACAACACCCACTGGGATTTTCATGAATGGCATCTTCAAATACAAACATTTTTCACCCAATATATATATATATATTTTATTTCAAAACATTTGCTAGCTCTTTCCAACATCAACTATTGAGTAGGAATTTTTTTAAACTAGAGTTTGAGTTTGCAAGGACATTGAACTACATGCAGACAATTCATTCTTTATGTGTATTGCTTTTTAAAATTCTTTAACATAGTTTAGACATTAAAGTTCAAGTCAAAGTCAAATTTGCTAGAAAATTCCAATGTATATTTTACTCAATTTTGCTTTATGAAATTAACACTAAAATCATTCACACATTTTAGAAATGTAGAAAGTATTTTAAAGGCTTCTCTAACTTCATTTGTGCCCATACACACCCTCAAAATCACCAAATAAGTAAGGAGCTCCTCAGATCTTGATGCACATGTTCTGTGTGATTAGTCTCTTGAAGTATGAGGAGGAAAGAAGGACAAGATTTATGGGAAATAACTTTGGCAATTACTTTGTATTATGTAGCATGATAGGTTTTAAGAAAATGAAATTGGACTGTGAAGGTTTTCCTTAATCAAACTAGCCCTTCAAAAAGAACCTTGATATCACAGAAGAAAGGAAGACATCTTGTCTGAAAAAAAAATGCTATCCAGAATGGGTACAAAGAACTTCCCAAACTGTATGAGAGGTGCACACTGCTAGCCACTGAGCCATCTGAAGCCTTCTATGTTTTTTGTAAAGACATGAATTATTTTGATAAATTATTTTGCCTAAATTACTTTTATAACCTAACAAGTGGTCATTGATTCCTTAGACAATGTATATCAAAGGATGAGCATATGACCTATCTTGAACGGGCACGGCTGCAGTAATGTATATTTATCTTTATTTGGTGAAGAAATGCACATACCTAGTATATAAATGAGAGAATGTTTGTTATTCACATCACTGTTCTGACACTATAAAAAAGCTAGAATTAGAAAATGCTACAAAGAAGAAGCTGTTTCATAGAGAATGGCAGGAAAAAAAAATCCCAGATTTCTAGCTATACTCTGCTTTTAAACATCACATCTTCTTACATCTTAAGTATGTAGAAAAAGGAATTGATTTTCACTAAACAAACTGTATTAAGCCATAATTAACTAGAGATAAAAGTGCCACATGATACTACATCCAGATGACCTAATTCAGAAGAAATCATAGTGGGGAGGTACTTCTTTTAGGCCTAAAAGCATTTACATGAGAAGAAAATCAATAGAAATGATGACATATTTTCCACAAACTATACAACTAAATACTAAAATAATAGTCCATAATAAGTGGATGATTTGATGGCAATTCAAGATACATAAAACAAAACTGCATTCTCCATTTGATTTTAATGAAAAGTTTAAAGAAATGGAAAATAATGGTACAGATGTTAAAAACTTTAGAGAATATGTGTACATATTTTTGCTGAATGTATCATATTAATTGCTGAACATATTATTTTTTTATTTCATGTATGTGTATATATTTGGACAGCATGCAAATTCTATGTACCACACATGTACCTGGTGCCTGTGTAAGCCTGAGGACTGCTTTTGGAAGTTCAGTTAGAGAGAGTTGTGTGTTTCCATATGAGTTCTGAGAATCAAAACAGGGTCTTCCAGGAAATCAGCCATTGTTCTTAAATATGGAGCCATTTCTGAGGCCAAACGATCAGCTCTTGGTAGACTAATAGATAAGGTTTGAAAAATCCTCAAGAATAATGGCTTTTATAGAACATACAGCTTAAGCAGGGGTTATAGCTCTAAAGAATTTAAATGCTAACTACAAATTGACAAGTAAATCTAATTAAATATTTAAGAGTATTCACAAAAATGGAATCTAACACAGAAGCTCTGATCTGAATCTTCATTTACTTGGGAATATTTTAACCTGTAGCTCTGTTCTGTCATTATAATTAATTATCTCAGATTTGGGTTTATTTTGATCCTTCTACTTTCCTTGATTTCTGTGCTGAAATCCAGACTGGAAATTTTGGAATTCACTAAAACAGAATCTTGATGAAATAACTCTTTTATACATTTTGATGACAACTCTATATATTATAACCTTTTAACAAATATTTGCTGAAATTACTTATATTTACCAAAGGTAAAAGCCCAGTAGAAGTGCTTTTGTTTATATTTCCTTTCCCCCAGAATCAATGCTGAAAAGAGCAGAACAGAAACTAAAAAGGATACAGTGAGAGACGTGATTGAAGGGGATTTTGAAAAAAAAACAAATAAAGAAGAAGAAAAAGAAAGCAAAACCAAACCAAACAACCAAACAAAAAAAACAGTGAGAACAACTGACTACCAGAATTCAGTCTGAAGGACTGAAAAACAAATCTTTTTCACCAAGTGAATTTAATGAAACATCTGGTGGCAACTAAGAATTCCACCTGGATTTTGAAAATCCCGAAAAAATGCTTTTCCCATAATGACATTCAGTAGATGTTACATAAATGAGCCAAAGATGGCCTTTGTATGTTGGCTTCTAAGCTGTTTACTTCACAGCTTGCTGAGGCCAGTTACCTCAAAAGCCTGTTGTGGTGATTGCAAATTTTCGCATACCAACCTCTTTTTAACATAGCTTAGCTAAGGAGGATTTTAGCTATGTATCTTATCTGCATGCCACTGCACTCAAAACTGGCCAACATCTATACATCTTAGGATCAACCTGAAGACTGTAAAGGCCTCAAGCTTCCTTGCAAACATGGGTATTATTAGTCTTTTCTACTTTTATTTCTCCATCAAAATAAATAACAAGACCAACTGAATGAGGAAATAATTATTTAACTTTGCCTCACACTTGCAAAGCATAGTCCATCACATTGAACAAGTCATTGAATCATAGAACTATAAGCATTAAGCCACATTGAACACAGAGAGAAGAATCAGGGGGATGGAGAAAATTGGTGGTCCTCAAGGGTTTCTGTCTTCTTTTGTGTGATCCAGTAACAGAACTCACATTAGGTATTTGTACCTCTATTAACTTAATCTAGAGATCCCTTGCCCATTTACCATATATTCCAAATCCCCTAAAATTGATAATCAAGGCTGTCACATTGTGGAATCCAAATATTTCCCCATGATTCTAAATGATGTTATCAAGATTAAGTTCTCTCTGACTTCAATTACTACATTTTTCTCGAAGTTCCTTGATTTTCTTTTGATCTGAATAGGGACCATTCAGCAGAGTGTTTAGATAGTAATAGAATGTGAGAGACTATTCTATGCACAATTGTCAAAGAGTTGAACAAATTAAATACATGAATAATATTGCCACCTCGTTGTCAAACATATATCCTTGATCAACCTTGTTATATCTATTACACCCTTTATAGCCAAGATATGTGCTTGGCAACAGAACACTTTGAGTGAAGTTAGTTAGTTCTTAAAAATGCAAACTACCCATTCATACACGCAACTTCATGTAGTATTTCTAAATAACTGTTATCATGGAAAAAAGTTTTTATAATGTTCATTGTTAGTAACATGAAAATACAACAATTAAGAACAAAAGAAACACTAGAGTAATTAATTTTATAGTAGTAGTGTCTTAAGTATCATCGACCTGGCAATATTTGGACCTCAGATTCCAGCATTTGTAATTATAGTTATTTTGTGTTACTGTGATAAAATGCATAAGCAAATCAACCTAAATTTAAATTTAGATTTTAAGTCTACAAACCTTGGGCTCAAATATCTTGGGCCTGAGGTAATGCAGGTCATCAGGTCAAAAAGAGAATGTGACAGAATAGAATAATCATCACCTGGCAAATAATGAACATCCAGAGCAAGAGAGGAATGTTCTGATGAGTAGATAAACTTTTAGCAGCATGGTTTCAGTGATCCATGGTTTCCAATTACATACCATACTAATAGTGCACTTAGGTACAAACTCCTCAGTAATTTAATACATTGACAAAATTAGTATTTTCTTAGCACTCTCATCAGAAAAACCACCAAGAGATTAAACTAACCACTATATGGTATTGTGGCATAAAATTTTACAACCAAAACACAATCCCTTTCTTGTGGTATAAAAAGGGGTTTCTACCTTAGAACTAAAAATTCATTGAGTCGGTCTTTAAAAATCTCCAAGATATCAAAAAATCCAGTATTACTCAGAAATCTTTATAAGAAAAGCCCACATCTGTGAGCCCTGTTAATTTTAAATAAATATATAAAAAAACACAAATGGCATAGAATAAGTACACCTAATAAATAAGGGAGAATTAAAGGTGTAGACAGGAATAATGAGAGTAAAGTAAGAACAAAACTTAACAAAGCAAACTTAACAAAGCAAACATCAAAGTCTAATGCTCCAGGACCAGCTTTCAGAGCATCAGATGGAATCTAGTACTTCAGTGGGTTTGGTTAGCCCTCACTCCATCTTCGACAATAGAAGCCTACTTGACTTTTCTCCTTGCTTTGCTTTTGAAAATCTGAAGCTTTTTTTTTTTTTTTGAAGACATTTATGTTCCTGCTGTCTCTAACTTAAGTATTTTTTTCTTCCCCGCTTGGACATTACCTTCAGAACTTCACAAAGTTTCTTCTTGGTACCTGCACATGAAGATTTCAACTCTTCAACACAGGACATGGTCTCAAATTCCTCCCTATTGAAAGGTGGTTGAGTTTTGTCGACAGTATCTTGGGTATTTTGTACTTTTTTTTTAATTTTTTTTTTTT
>NW_022196894.1:65040350-65045553 GCF_008632895.1 Mastomys coucha | reverse complement strand
TTTTTTTTGCTAATTTCCACTTATTAGTGAGTATATACCATGCATATCCTTTTGGGTCTGAGTTACCTCACTCAAGGATGATATTTTCTAGTTCCATCCATTCACCTACAAAACTCAGGATGTCCTCATTCTTAATAGCTGAGTAGTATTCCATTGTGTAAATGAACCACATTTTCTGTATTCATTCTTCTGTCATGGGACATCTGGGTTGTTTCCAGCTTCTGGCTATCACAAACAAGACCACTATGAACATAGTGGAAAATGTGGTCCTGTGGTATGGTGGGGCATCTTTTGAGTATATTCTCAATGATATGTCTTCAGCTAGATCTATTTTTAATTTTCTGAGGAACTTCCAGATTGATTTCCAGAGTTGTCCTACCAGTCTGCAATCCCACCAGCAATGGAAGAGTGTTCCTTTTTCTCCACATCCTTTCCAACATGTGTTGGCACCTGAAGTTTTAATCTTAGCCATTCTGATTGATGTAAGGTTGAATCTCAGGGTCACTTTAATTTGTATTTCTCTGATCATTAAGGACTTTGAACATTTCTTTAGGTGCTTCTCGGCCATTTAAGATTCCTTTGTTGTGAATTCTCAGTTTAGTTCTATACCCCATTTTTTAATTGTGTTGTTTGAATTTTGGTGGGTAGCTTATTGAGTTCTTTATATATTTTGGATATTAGCCCTCTATCAGATGTTGGGTTAGTAAAGATTGCCTCTTAGGACTCAAAGGGATGGACTTTAGATGAAATGCCTAAAAGTAGGGTGAGGGAACATAGAGTGCACACATCCAGCAGGAAGACAGGGCATCAAGTGAGGGGATGGGGTTGCCATCCTACAGTCATAACTCTGACCCATAATTGTTCCTGTCTGAAAGAACTGCAGAGAAGGAAGTGGAGAGGATCCTGGAGAAAAGAAGTTCCAGAGACAGGCCCAAAGCTGGATCCAGCTCAAGGGGAGTTTCCAAGGCCTGACACTATTAATGAGGCTATGGAGTGCTCACCAAAAGGGACCTATCATGGCTGCCCTCTGGAAGACCCAACATGCATCTGACAGAATCAGATGTAGATATTTGTAACCAACCAATGGACAGAAGCTCCTGACCCCTGTGGTCTAATTAGGAAAAGGATGGAAGAAGCTGAGAAGGAAGGCAACCCTGTAGGAGGACCAGCAGTATCAGTTAACCTGGACCTCCGAGATCTCTCAAACACTGGACCACCAACCAGGCAGCATACCTCAGCTGATATAGGCCCCCAACACATGTACAACAGAGGACTGCTGGGTCTGAGTTCAGTGAGAGAAAATGTACCTAACCCTCAAGAGATTGGAGGCCCCAGGGAGTTTAGAGGTTTGGTCGGGTGGGGGTGGGAACATCCTCATGGAGACAGGGGTTGAGGAGATGGTATAGGTTGTGGAACAGTTGGAGGGTGAACCATTGTATGGATAAAATGTGAAGTTTAAAAAATGAATAAATAAATACATAAATAGACATGGTGGGTGGAGACCACCCTCATGGAGGCAGGGGATGGGAATGAGATGGGAGTTTTTTTGGAGAACTGGGAAGGGGGATAACATGTGAAATGTAAACAAACAAAATAACCAATAAAAATTAAAAAAAAAAAAGAAATCTGGTTGTAAGACTCAATGTTGACACAATTCTGGCATTCTTCCTGAGTGCAAGCTCAGCATCTCTCAATCTTAATATGGGCAACCATCTTGAACAGCTTCGATGAACTCAAAAAGAGAAAGAAAGAAAGAAAGAGAGAAAGAAAGAAAGAAAGGAAGAGAGAGGGGGGAGAGAAAGAAAGAAAGAAAGAAAGAAAGAAAGGAAGGAAGGAAGGAAGGAAGGAAGGAAGGAAGGAAGGAAGGAGATAAAAAAAGAAACCTCAAGGCTTTCTATGTAGCCTCTACAAGCAGACAAGGTACAAAGAAGAGGATTTCAAATTACCAATTTGTAGATCTCGACCAGTGATGTGTGAGACCCAGCCTATTCTACAGAAACTCTCTAGAAAGCTTTTGCATTTCCATTTTCAATGGAAAGGATTTGAACATTTTCTCTCTGCACTAATCTCTATAGCAACCATACCATTTCTGGCCCCATATTTATATGCACTCCTTCTTTGGCTAAATTTCAAGACTTTTAAAATGCTTCTGCTCCATATTTTGCAGCCTAAATGTTCTGTTACCTTGACATTTTCTCTGCCAATTAGTTTATCATGTTTCAACTCGACTTCCCTTAGTGTCTCCGGCTGTGGATAAAATGTGATCACATTCAGGCCAAGGTATACTATTAGTGATCTGTATTCCAGATCACAATGCCGATAGTTTTCTTATGAAATCTCATACATACAATGGTCAGTATCCACATCACTCTCTGCATTCTAAGTTTGTGTCAGGATGTGTTTGTGTTTGTGTTACTTACCCTCAGCTAACAGCACTCTAACCTTTGTGTTAGAAGTTTCTCTGAACTTTCTACGATTTATCCCTTAAATTTGTTTCAAAGACATTTGAATCAGATAGTTTTATATAGCCATATAAACAATCTTATGTCTTCTCTCTCTCTCTCTCTCTCTCTCTCTCTCTCTCACACACACACACACACACACACACACACACACACACACACACACACACATACACACACACATGATACATTTCAGTGCCATGACAAAAGCCTAAACAAGTTAATTTTGGCTTATACTTTTCTTTTAATCCATTGTTAGCTTGATCTATAGTCTTGAGCCTCTAGAAAGTAGATTATCTTTATGAGATTAGAATATAGCAAATGGCAGAGCTCACCCATGTCAAATAGATAGTAGGAGTGAGTATAGAAAGTCCAAAAGGAAGGTGTTTTCAAAGGCATACCATTAGTAACCTAATTCCTACAAGTAGAACCTACAACATGTTTCCTATTCAGTAATGAACTTATCAATAATAATGCATTGAAGATATTTAAACACTTGTAATTCAGTAGCATTTCAACAACACCATTGGGTTAAAGCATATAACACATGGGACTTGTTGGGAGACATTTCATATTGTAATCATATCTTGCAGGATGTTTGGATGTTACTCCAATCACTTGATCTACAAGATACATGGGACACTAGCTAATATAATCAGGCTAATTCAAGTTTCTAGATAGAGATATACACTCCACACACAACTAATGACAAAATAACCTACTTTAAAACAAAAACAGAGAAGGAACATTCGAAATGTGGAAGATGGTGGGGTAGGAAAAAAAAGAAAAGGGGAGAGAGAAGACACATCAACATAGAACCAGAATATTGTGAGATTTAACAAAATATAATCCAATTCTCCCACATCAACACAGAACAGTGGTATCATGAAATTTCATAAAATATCAAGTTCTCCCTCTTACTACTAGAGTTTTTGATTGGGTTCCTTGAAGGAAGCCGAGCTCCTAGCTTCACTTCATCTCGTGGGAGCTCCACGAACGGGAACTTGAGGTCCTGCAAGTAAATGGGTGATAAGAGAGACAAAGAGACATGGCACCAGGAGAGGTTCTCATCGAGGTGCAACTTTACTTAGTGAACACGGAACATATATACCAGATAAGCACAGGCATGCATTTTACATTCAGGTGAGAACAGACATTCGGCAGGATCAAAGCTAAAACTCTAACACAAAGGATTCCAGGACGGATAGAGAGATCAAAGGTTCACGGCTTCCTAGGGACCTGGTATCTGGTCCTTGAATCAATTACATAGGCTCCAAACCCCCAGCGAGCTAAGTCTCTGGTTTCGGATTTGAGTTCTTTCAAGAACACAGCAGGGCCACCACAGTTCCTGACAATGCATTCTACATGAACCCCAGTTAATACCAAGATTAGTAGTGACAAATCCATTAGGAATCACAAATCAAGAATATAAGAAAAAATGTGTATTGGTTACTGGTGTTAGCTAGTTTTATCTGTCTACTTGAAATAATAGATTGTCACCTGAAAAGACTGTCACCTAGATAATCATTTGAGAGATTATCTAGTTAAACTTGTCTTGACGTTGTGTGGGATTGTCATGGTTGTTAACTAAGATAGAAAGAACCAGCCAGGATATGAGTACCACCAACCTAATGGGCTAAAGTTTTAAATGTATGAGAATGAGGAAAGCCAGGTGAAACAGGTAGCATGGACACATTTGTTTCTCTCTGTTCTTGACTATGGATGTGCCTTGACTAGGTACCTTCATACTGTTCCCACTTTTCCTATAAGCATGGATTGTACCTGGAAATTTTAAACTTGATAAAATCTTTTCTTCCCACACTCATTTTTGGTGGGATGTTTTATCATAGCAACAGAAATTAAACTAGAAGAGTTACTTTACTCATAGCTCTCACAAAATACCTGACCTGGAGCACCTTAAAGGAGAGCCTTCATCAGTAATGACTCTAAATGATACAGTTCATCAGTGTGAGGAAATCACAGCTGGAGGAGCAGGAAGCTGGGAGTAACACTGTTTCTACTCCCAGTAGGGAGAAAGTAATGGAGACTCCCATGTCCGTCAAGCTTTGCTCTCATCTACTCCCATGTTTGTGGAGTAGCTCTGCACACACTTATAGTATGTCTTCTCATCTCCACCAACTTGATTCTTAAAATCAACTTAAGCATGTTCATTTGTTACTGCATCCTGCCAAGTTAAAATCAGTACTAACAATCACACCAAGAATGAAACCAAAGTCAACCCACTATTCCTATGATAGAAAAGGTTACAGCATCTCTTAGCACTTAGAAATATTTCTTTAGGTACTTAGAACAAGACCCATGCTGAGGACATAATTATAGATTATAGAATTTTTATAAATGTATTAATAAGGTATATTTTGGGGTAGAGGTGTGGTGTTACAGTTGAAAAGACAAAATATGACATTCATATTTTGATTGTATTTGAAGTACCATTTTCTTAACTCTAAAATCTACCCCAAATATATATTTTCCTGTGGATCTCTCATTATATAGAAAGTCAATGAAGAACAGTTCTAGTCTTCATATATCACTACCCTATTATGATAAAAAAAACTTTTACTCAGCATAACTGACAACTGAGGTGATACAGAAAAGACTGTGTTTAAGAAAGTCGCATGTCTTTAATCCCAGCACTTGGGGGGCAGAGGCAGTGGATTTCTGAGTTCGAGGCCAGCCTGGTCTTCAGAGCTACACAGAGAAACCCTGTCTTGAAAAAGCAA
>NW_022196894.1:65033612-65040340 GCF_008632895.1 Mastomys coucha | reverse complement strand
AAAGAAAGTGAAAATACTAGTACAAATAATAACAGAAATGGATAGAAATAAAGTCAAATAGGAGCCGGTTACTAAGGAAGGTTAACAAATGAGGAGAAAAGTCACTTCAAGTGCATAAAAGTTAATATCTTGATCATGTGGACCTATTCCACATTATCTATTGTAAATATAAATAAAGTAGAAACAAACTTGTGATATTTTCCCAAAGAATTCAAATTTATCCCCAAACCTTTTATCACCTAACTAAATGAACATGACTTTCCTGAAAACACAAAATAGTGAAAAAGAAATCCAGACATTGAATTTGCAGCTTGTAGAATTACAGTGCCAGCTAATTTATAGTTTCACCATATCTCTTAGGTGAATGCTAAGACATTGATTGCAGAAGAATGGACTCTTGCTAATTACTGTGAAGGACACTGTAGATTAATTGGAAGACATGAAATAGGCCAATCCCCCAAATTCCAATAAAAATGCCTAATGGTGCACTTCTTTCAGAAATTCAGTACAGTCTTTGGCTAAAGAAGTTGTCCCTGGGGAATGCAAAAAGAAAAAAAGTTTCTCTGGCTTATTAGTTGACTACTAAAGGACATAGAAAAGTAATGTGAATTTAACCTGACCTTGGTCAGAGGTGGCAATTGATAAAATCATAGTGGAAACAAGGAATATTACACATATATAATCAAGTGAATTTGCCATTAAGATATATTTACCCAATTCCTAGAAATATACTATAGAAGGTAATTTAAGACGTGTTAAGTAAATCATGAATTTAAAGTGTCCTGAAGTCACTAATACAGTGAGCCCAAGAATTAGTGTATTAATTCTGCATACCTCGATACCATTTTATGTTTCCATTGTTGACCCGTATTAAATTATTTTGAAGAAAAAATAACTAAAGTAAAAGACAAGAATTATGTGAATTTATCTCCTTGTTTCCACTCTCAGTAGATTAGATCTATGAAAAACTAAAAGAATTTTGGAGAATATTTAATATTCTTTGGAGATTTGGTTTGGATTGAGTTTCATGTTTCAAACATAGAAATAATAGAAAAATAAATAAATGTCCCTCTATAGATGCCCATTACAAAAGAAATAGGTTTAGATGAATTATGATTTTATAGATGTTTTCCTTGAAGTCAATCCCTTCAATTTTATCTGTGGTATCTGGTTGCCATAATGCCAAGGATAATGACAGCAATAAAGATAAAAATAATAGCAATATGGGCTTGGTCTCACAAAGATTGCAATATTGGCCTGAATCACTGCCAAACTGAGTATAATTATAGGGAAATCAGAAACTCTAATAGATACAAGTTCATTATTTTGATTTTTGTTTTTTTGTTTGCCTGTTTGTTGTTGTTGTTTTGTTTTTTGGATAGAGTTGTATTCCTGTTCCAAGTTTGCTTGTGGGGAACCCCAATTCCTACTTTTAAGTAGGGAAAATACAGTGATTCTTATTTAATACATTTGCCTTCACTTTATTCCCCTGCCTTCGGCTAGTGTGATCCATGCACTTTACAGGATACATAACCATTACATATGTGACCATATGACTCTCAAAGCATGGACTCTAATGGATGGCTGTGAACAAATAGCAACCACACTCATTGCTTCTATCATGCACTTATCAAACAGGGACCCTGGAACTGTTAACAGTGTCAAAGAAAATGAATGAAACCCATTCACAGGAAAGCAACATGTACTTCTATTCTTAAATTACCCTTTTGATTTTAGAAATAAAAATAGTCATCACTCTACCTCACATAATTGTTAGGATTAAATGAGATGCTACATATGGAATAAGATTTTATAATAGGAATCTTCTATGTCTGGCAAAATTTTGCAGAAAAAAATAACAAAACCCAAAGCACTGAATACTAAATGATCCCTGTATTATAAAGTAAAATTTCAGTATTTCTTTTTTTAAAATTAGATGCTTTCGTTATTTACAATATCTTCTTTCCCAGGTTCTCCTCCAAAAATAAAAATAAAAAAAATAAAAATAAAAATAAAATAAAATAAAATAAAACAAAAAAATTAAAACTAAAACAAACACTTGTTCCTTCCCCACTCCCGCTGCTCACCACTCTACCCCATCCTGCTTATTGGCCCTGCCATTTCCCTACACTGGGGCACATAGAACCTTCACAGGGCCAAGGGCATCTCCTCCCATTGATGACCAACTTGGTCATCCTCTGCTATACATATGCTACTGGAGCCATTAGTCCCACCATGTGTACTCTTTGGTTGGTGATTTAGTCCCTGGGAGCTCTGAGGGTACTAGTTAGTTCATATTTTTGTTCATCCTAAGGGACTGCAAACCCTTCAGCTCATTGAGTTCTTTCTCTAGCTCCTTCACTGGGGACCCTGTACTCAGATCAATGGATGGCTGTGAGCCTCTACTTCTGTATTAGTCAGGTACTGTCAGAGCCTCTCAGGAGCCAGCTATATCAGGCTCCTATCATCCAGCACTTGCTGGCATCCACAATAGTGTCTAGATTTGATGATTGAATATGGGAAGGAATCCCAGGTGGGGCAGTCTCTGAATTGTCCTTCCTTCGGTATTTCTATATAGGATATAACATAAATAAACTAGGAAAATGGTTTTAGTGTGCATAGATCATACCTTGAATATATAAGAATAGACTTAAAATTGAACAGAATAAAATCACATCATATGGATCTCTTTGGAATGTTATGAAGCTGTTAGTTCTTTTTGTTGTTGTTTTGTTGATTGTTTTATGTTTGTTTTGTTTTCCTTGTCTCTTTTTCTACCATCTTTTGGAAAAATCTAGATGAAATTGTTTCAAACATTCAACTGCAGTGTTACATCAGCAGATAAGATGCAAGGAATGATGCTTGACAAATGTCTACAAAACAATTGATGGCCTAACCAGAAGATATTAGCTGAAGTTTCCTGACATTAGCACAGATAAAGACTGTGCTTCTGCAGATGGGATGGATCCCTAGTTGGGGTAGTCTCTGGATGGCCTGGTTGGTTGATATTGTTGTTCTTCCTATGGGGTTGCAAACCCCTTCAACTCCTTCAGTTCTTCCATTGGGGTCCTTGCACTCAATCTGATGGTTGGCTGCTTGTATCTGCATCTATATTGGTCAAGCTCTGGCCGAGCCTCTCCAAGGACAGCTGTAGCAGGCTCCTGTCAGCAAGCCTTTCTTGGCATCAGCAATAGTATCTGAGAAGGGGATAACATTTTAAATGTAAACAAATAAAACAACCAATTAAAAACAAGAAAAGGAAAAAAAATACAGTGCTTCTTGGTCGTGTCTGTAACTGTGACCACCAGCTCAGCAAAAGATGACTTCTCTGTGGATAAGGAAACCTATGCAGAGGGGCATCAGACTTGCATCATGTTGAAGAACATCACCCAAAAGTATTGTATTTAGTACCAAAGTTACCAAAATAGAATGTCCCAAACCGGCAAATCAGTTGAGTCATCTGATAGAACAGGCAGAGAACTTTTTAAAGAAATAATGAATGGAAATTTTTCAATAATTAGAAACTTTAAAAACTACAATTAATTAATATATCTACAGGCAACACATATCATGTTTAGGATAAATCACTAAATCAGAGTAAATTTTTCAAAATATTTTTGCAAGTCAGACAGCCTGTGATGACTAAACCAATGTTTAGTCATTTTTTGACAAATGAAGAGCAAACTCTTTTAAATATCCCATCATGACATTGCAGACCTGTTTTGTGTGTTAGGATTTATGTCTCTAAAATTTAGCTTTTTTGTGCCTTTACTTTCTCTCATTTCTCTTTATCTGTCTCCATATATGTATATATCTATATGTATCTATCTATATGTGTGTGTGTGTGTGTATAATGATGTATAAATATTGTCTTAGTTAGGGTTTTACTCTTGAGAACAGACATCATGACCAAGACAACTCTTATAAGGACAACATTTAAAACATTTAAAAGGGGTTAGCTTAGAGTTCCAAGATTCAGTCCAGTATCATCAAGGTGGGAGCATGGCAGCATCCAGGCAGGCATGGTGCAGGAGGAGTTGATAGGCCTATATCTACATCTGCATGTATCTAAGAGAAGACTAGCTTCCAAGCATCTAGGACTAAGATATTAAAGCCCATGCCCATAGTGAGACACTATGGACACTATTCTAATAGTGCCACTCCTTGGCCATACTCAAATCATAACAGACATATAAATGACAGTAATTAAATATGCACAGATGAAATACAGATAGATAAACTTGTACATATAGATATACACATACAGATGTTGATGTAGGCATGGGTTGGCATAGAGGTACTAGAAGATTTATATCATTTACAAAGAAAGAAAATCTATCTTCAAAACCACAAACTATCAGAGAAGTATCTGTATACATATGTACAACTATAAATACACATACATACACACATATATGATTTTACATATATTGTATAGTATGTAGGGGCATATATGGTATTTTATGGAAATTATATTAATAATAGAATATTTCAGTATTAACTACTATTTAAAGAATAAATGTTTTATGTGTCTTCATAACAAATGAAATATAAAGTCAAATTATATCATATTTGAATGGTTAACTCAAAGAGCAAATATCGTCTTTTGTCTTCTCTATATAACAAACAGGTCTAACAATAATTTGGGTAATGTTATAAGTAAACGTTCTTTAATTGATATTGCTTTTCCAGCAATATAATATAGAATAAAGATTCTCTGAAGGAGAACAAACAAAAAAGCCTAAAATAATTAGTGAACAGGGGAAGTGTAAGCTCAGTCAAAAGTCTGAGAGAACAGGAGACAGGCAGCTCCTGACAGATCCAGAGCAGTGGAGAGCAAGCAAGCTTTGTCTGATTAAGGCAAGCAATTTAGTGGCTTGGGATCTGGAGCTTTGACATTTCAGTGCCAATCATAACTAGGGAGTATGTACCCCAACAGCTGGGATCCTTATAATACCTTCAGGGAACAAACTTTTTTCCCCTGCAAGAATTTAATCCCTCCTCAACCACTTTCTGGGCCAAAGGTTCCTCGAAGGCTTTACAGAAAAACTCATACCTAAAAAAAAGCATTTAACTGTCTTACCCATCCACCCCTTTTCAATTCTCCATGACCTTTAAAAGTTGGTTGCACATTCAGTTATTTTATAAGTCACAGTGTGTTCAAATGAATCTTAAGGATAGGCTGGTTTAGAACTAGTTAAAGGTATAGTATACAATATTAAAAGTCTCTATGACCATCTCTGTTATTGCAAATATATAATATTTGGAGTTTATTTATTTACCATAATTCTAGGTATCACAAACAGAAAAAACATTTCTGTCTTTTTGAATGTAGACACACACTATTTACAAATTAATAAAATAACATGTTTAGATTTTTCTGGTTATAGTTTCATATAAATGAAAGTTATTTAAGTTACTTTTATCTATAATTGGCTTATGGACTTTTTTTCATGATGAGGAACCATTCCAAAGTGACACACACTGCCATTAAGATTCTTCTTAATTTTCTCCTAAATTATTGTGTTAATAGAACAGAAACTTTTAAAAATGATTATATTGCTTGCATCTATTCCCAGAGCTCAAGGAATAGCTCACTTTTTTTTTTGTACAAGATACAAAGCTGACATACAGTAGTAGAACACATTTTTCAAGTTTAAATTATATATAATGAACATGGTCCATACAATTTATGTGTCCAAAAGTTTATTACATGTATTTCAGAAGCAACTTACTTCGATTAATATTAAAATATAAAACTGATGAGTGGAGTTGGCTCAGTGGTTAACAACATTTACTGTTCTTCCAGATTCAAGTCCTGCTATTTTCTACTAATGAACAAGGCTCTCTTAAGCACAGTTTTAATTTCTAGGTAGGGTACAGAAGTGGAGAAGGAGGTCCTGTCTCCTACAGCCAGATTGTACTGAATACCAAAGAATGGGCAATGTAGCTCAGTCCTTATAAACAAGACAAATATAAGTTGAATGTTTTCAACAGCTAGTAATAGATCCATGTATCAACAAAGTAGATTAAAACAACTAGAATTAAAAACGTGCATTCATTTCTTTTAAGTAATTTTAAATTGTTTCTTAACCAATTATAGGCACTTGAATAAAGGTGCTGATAGGCATTAGAAAATTTCAACTTAAATAATATTTCTTGTAATTTTGTTTAGTGACATTTGCTTTTTAATCATCTTGCCCTTCTAGTTTATACAAATATAGTGAGTGACAAGTTCAAAGAATAAACAGAACTACTTAAGAGAGACTGGAGAGATGGCTTAGCAGTTAAGAGCACTTCATGCTCTTGTAGAGCACCCAAGTTTAGTTCTCAGTGGGGGACAGCTCACAATCACATGTAACCCATGCACCAGGAATATTCAAGACCTTTGGCCTCTATAGGCACCCATAGACGTGTATGCATATCCCCTTCCAAACACACACATATAATAATAATTGTATTAATAATAATCTAAAAAAATCTTTAAAGCCACCTAGGAAGTGAAGTAGTAAATTTTTTAAACATAGTAGGCTCTCTATTGGTCAATGATAGCAACTGATAAGCTCATTGGTTTGTGACTACCAAAGGAAAATGAGAGAGAGAGAGAAAAAAAGACAGACAAAAGGATGTATGATAAATATTGGCTCACATGACTGGTAGCTGAAATCACAATCTAAAAATTCAAATAAAGAAGGAGAAGAAGAAGAAGGAGGAGGAGGAGGAGGAGG
>NW_022196894.1:65025449-65033602 GCF_008632895.1 Mastomys coucha | reverse complement strand
GGAGGAGGAGGAGGAAGAATAAGAAGAAGAAGAAGAGAAAAGAAAACAAATGGTTGACCTTCGAATATCAGAAAGCCAAGGAACTGACACTATAAATGCATGTCCTAGTCTCAGGATGTGGAAACCAGGAAGAAGATCACTGTCTCAGCTCAAGCAGAGAAATTCAACTTATTGCTCTATTGATCCCGTCAACAGGTCAGAGGATGCCCATCTACATTGTTAAGGGTTATATTTCCTCAGTATGAATTTACATGCTCAATTCTTCCAAAGCATTGTTTTGCTTACTTTTTTCACTGTTATGGAAAAACATATAATAAGACAGAATGTAAGGAAAAAAAGGGGGTTTATTGTGGCTTAAATTCTAGGGGATATTGCATGCTACCACAATGAAAAACGAAGACAGAAAGAGAAGGAAAGTAGGAATATCATGTGGAGACACAAGAAAGAGAGTATGAAGAGGAATTGAAATTAAGCTATAAAGTCTCGAGGCCTAACCCCAGGGACCTACTTTGTCCAGCAAAACTGCAACTTCTAACAGTTCCACAGCCTTCCAGAACAGTATTCCAGCTGGTGACCAAATGTCCAAGAACAGAAAACCCATGGGAAACATTTGACATTCAAACCACAACATTCACCATAACCCCACAATCCGTGTGACCAATCACCTGGGAACACTGTGGTCCAGGTAAGTTATTTAAAATATTTAACTATTACAAATTAGAAATGCATATCTTTATTTTTAATATTGATCTCCACTATCAGTCTCTAAACACAGTCATTAGTTCTTTTTATTTGGTTGGTTTGGTTTTGATTTGGGTTGTTTTGTGGATTCCTTGGCATTTCTGGTGTAAAATAAGACATCTTACCTCACAGGTGATAGTTTTACTTCACAGAATATAATCCAAAGGCTTCTGCTTATATTTCCTAATGTTCTCTTGAGAGCAAAGACTATATCTTGCTTTTGATTTTAGGGAAGATGTAGACAACATTTTGCATCTATGTATGAAATGTAATGCTTCCTATGAAATACTGTCCCATAACTTGATATCTGTGTATTTTGTGATGAGCAAGTTTTTTTTTTAATTCAGCAATGTTTTTTTCTGTGTTTATGGAGATAATCACATGTTTTAAAATCTACTAACATATGATGTTAACTCTTTAATTCAACCTTATATGTCTAATAGATCTTGGTATATGTTCCCTTCAGTATATATTGCTGGATATAATATGCTACTGTACAAAAGTGGTTTCATTTTTTTCTCCTAGACAGAATCTTATTCTCATAATGTTATCATTTTATTTTCTTGTAAGTACTTTTATTCAGATGCAGGGATATATATCTACTAAATTAAATTAGTTTTTCCTATTGTTGGGAACTTTATTAATGAATATCTATTTCTTCTATAAATATCTTAGTAATTCTAACGTGAAGCATTTGGAGATGGACATTTTCAGTGAATAATACTTGGTTGTCTATTCAAACTATTTGTTCAGAAAAATTCATATTTCATCTTCAGCAGTTAATTTTACCTAATGTTTTATACTTTCAGCATGTATAGTAACATCTCACGCTTATTATTATCCTCCCTCACTTACTAATCTTTTAAAAATTCTTATGAATATATTTATGTGTGTTGTGGGGTGTGTGTGTGTTAGGGCAGTTTCTCTTTCTCAATGATGTTTATTCTGTGTCATGAAAACTTTGAATTACAACTCTTATTTCTGATTTATTAGGACTCACAATTGAGAGATTCCATTTAGTCTAAAATCTTGCTAGAACTCAATTTATCTTCACCAGATTTGCTAATTTCATCCAAGCACACTGATCAAAACCTGTGATGTGTTTGAGAATGTCCATGGCTTCGTCCTAAACATCATAAGATTAAGGAGCAATCTTCCTTAAATTATATTAATTTTTCCAGAAAAACAAAATAAGACAAAACAAAAAAAGATCTCTGAATCAGAGTTGTGAAGCAGGGTCTCTGGGCAACGTTGAATGTCATTCTCAAGATATTTCTGCTTCAGTTGCTAAGACATATTTAGGGATGAAAAGTAGTTTGAAAACTTCATAGCCTGGTGAAGAATTATCTGTTTAAAAGTATGAATAAGTGTGGTCATCAAGGAGCCTGAAGCCTTAGCGATACTAAGTCCAAGGGAAATTGTTAATTCCATCAGTGGATGGTAGATGTAGGTGGAGAATATTTCTGTCCTTCTCTCTCATTTGCAAGTGCTTATTGCTTATGTATGACAAGGACTTGCTGTGGTCTGAAAGAAAAAAATGTAGATATTTTGCTCCTCTGAAGACAAGAGCTAGGAATAGGAGAAGCATTGTGAGCAGCTATGCAATGAACCGGGGTGTGCTTTCCACCGTAATAAACTAGAAGTTATTGAAGGGGAATTTTCAAATGTCAGAACAATTGACTCATCTTCTCACCAAGTTGTCAGAAGGTCCTCTTAACAGAGACTTCTTCATTTACTACGTGCCTTTAAGATCATACCCTTGGGCATTCAATGATTCTGTCTTTTGCAAAGTGATTTCCATGAACTTCACTGGGTGTCTGTTTTACTTACTTTATCACAGCTTTATCAAATGTTCATCAGTGATAAACTTTAGTCCTTAATGTGGACATTCAGACCTTGGCAAGAAAGCATGTTAGCTAGATGCTCTTTCCTGTAGCTACAGGTGTAATTCTTGCTCTCTGACTTTCTTATCCACATCATCTACCCCATGTTCATGCCTTCATCATTTCAGAATTTACATTGCTTTCAGGAATCAACCAGCAAGACTTCCATTTGCAGTCTAAGCAAGTTTTAGCAACATATCATTATGATTTTCCACTCCATACCCATGCAATTTGCTACATATTCTGTACCATTTAAGAATTTAGGTAAATACTACCTAAATAAAAGTATATGCTCTTTCCAGGTAGGATGATTATATCTATTAGGATTTGCATCATGAGGAAGACCTGACTATTAGACTTTATTAAACTTAAATGAAGCCTTTTCTGATCTATAAGGTTAACATAATTGAGAATGTATACCTGAATACATGTATATAAGCTTCATCTTACATGAATAATTTTCTGATCAATAATGTTACCATAACTAATAATTTATACCTAAATAGCTATACATATACACAAATGCACAAGTATTTGAATATACTTACATATGAATAAATGTATAAATATATGCATATAGATTGCAAAGAAGAAAAGGAAGCAGGAAAATGGTGCTGGCTCAGCTGGAGGTCAGCACGTAGAAGAGTACAAATCAATCCATGCTTATCTCCTTGTACAAAGCTCAAATCCAAGTGGATCAGGGACCTCCACATAAAGCCAGATACACTGAAACTAATAGAGGAGTAAGTGGGAAAGAGCCTTGAGCAAATGGGCACAGGGGAAAATTTCCTGAACAGAATACCAATGGCTTATGCTCTAAGATCAAGAATCAACAAGTGGGAACTCATAAAATTGCAAAGCTTCTGTAAGGCAAAGGACACTGTCAGTAGGACAAAACGGCAACCAACAGATTGGGAAAAGATCTTTACTAATCCTACATCAGATAGAGACTAATATCCAATGTATGCAAAGATCTCAAGAAGTTAGACTCCAGAGAATCAAATAACCCTATTAAAAATGGGATAAAGATCTAAACAAAGAATATTCAAACAAAGAGCTAAACAAAAGGAATATTGAATGACCAAGAAGCACCTAAAGAAATATTCAACATCCTTAGTCATCAGGGAAATGCAAATCAAAACAACCCTGAGATTCCACCTCACACCAGTCAGAATGACTAAGATCAAATCTCAGGTGACAGCAGATGCTGACAAGGATGTGGAGAAAGAGGAACATGCTTCTATTGTTGGTGGGATTACAACTGGTACAATCACTCTGGAAATCAGTCTGGCGGTTTCTCAGAAAATTGAACATAGTATTACCTGAGGACCCAGATTTACCACTTCTGGGTATATACCTAAAAGATTCTCTAATATTTAAGAAGGACACATGTTCCACTATGTTCATAGCAGCTTCATTTACAATAGCCAGAAGCTGGAAAGAACCCAGATGCCCTTAGACAGAGGAATGGATGCAGAAAATGTGGTACATTAGAGTACTACTCAGCTACTAAAAACAATGAATTCATGAAATTCTTAGGTAAATGGATGGAACTAGAAAATATCATCCTGAATGTGGTAACCCAATCACAAAAGAACACACATGTTATGCACTCACTGATAAGTGAATATTAACCCAACAGCTGGGAATACCCATGATACAATTCACAGACTACATGAAGCTCAAAAAAGAAGACCAACATGTGATGCTTCAGTCCTTCTTGGGAAGGGGAACAAAATACTCACAGGAGCAAATATGGAGACAAAGTGTGGAGCAGAGACTGAAGGAAAGGCCATCCAGAGACTGGCCTACATGGGGATCCACCCCATATACAATCACCAAACCCAGACACTATTATCTATGTCAAGAAGTACATGCTGACAGGAGCCTGATATAACTGTTTCCTGAGAGGCTCTGCCAGAACCTGACAAATACAGAAGAGGATGTTTGCAGCCATGCATTGGACTGAGCGTAGGGTCCTCAATGAAGGAGTTAGAGAAAGGACTGAAGGAGCTGAAGGGTTTTGCAATCCCATAGGAAGAACAACAATATCAAAGAACCAGAACCCCCAATGCTCCCAGGGACTAAACCACCAACCAAAGAGGGACCCATGGCTCCAGCAGCATATGTAGCAGAAAATTGGAAAATATAAAATAAAAAATGATATGAAAATTAAAAAAAGAAAAATCACATGTATCAAGCAGAGATAAGCTAAACATTATTCGAATAGAATTATTTAAATGTTTGAATATTGTGATACCTCTACTTCATATTAAATACAACACACACACACACACACACACACACACACACACACACACACACACACGAAAGAGATAAAGGACCAAGGGAAGTACTTTATGAAGAGCTATCATATAATTAACATAACAAAGTAAAGATGAGTGGAAATGTTCATATTATGTGAATCCTTCTTAAAGAAGGATTAAAGACAAGATAAAATTTTCTATTTTTAAATAAATGATTTTGCAGTAACCAAAATATATACATAAAGAGACCCATTGTTTCATATGTAGCAGAAGATGGCCTTGTCTGGCATCAAAGGGAGGGGTGGCCCTTGGTCCTATCAAGGATTGATGCCCCAGCATAGGGAAATGTTAGGACCTGGTAGGAGTGGGCATGTGGGTGGGGTAGCACTCTCATGGAAACAGGGCGAGAGAGGGTAGGATAGGGGGTTCTTGGAGAGGAAACCAGGAAGGGTGTAATATTTGAGGTATAAATAGACAAAATAACCAATGAAATTTTTCAAAAAAGGAATGATTTCAAAAAATGTGTACTAAAACAGAAATGTCTTTTTCATATTCATATTATATTCACTATCTCTTAGTTGTTTTTCACAGTCACAGAACACATATATTCTTTTATTGATTTTTACCTTTATTTTATTTTATGCATATAGGCATTTTGCATGAATGTTTGACTATGAACCACATGAATGCCTAGTGCCTGCAGAAGCAAGAAGAGAACATCACATTATCTGAAACTGGGCCTATAGTACATGCACGGAACCAAACATCTGTAATAAGAGAAAGAACAAAATATCTGAACCACTGGGCCATTTTTCCAGCTTCAATATATTCTAACATGATATTAACGCATAAAAAATAAAGTTAAAAATTATATAATGTTTACATTTATAAAATTATGAGATTTAAGATAACTACAAAATCCAAACTTGTATGAACATTTATATAAAACTATTTGTGACAAAAAATTTTCCTTGCACATATTATTAATAATAAAAATTTAAATAAGGAAAATGTTACAATATGCAATGGAAGATTGTTTTACATGGGCACAACAGTTTTCTCCATGTTCTTTTGATTGGATGCCCCATTGAACTTGTTTGAGTTACATGACCCAGTTTCTACTCTAATATAAAGGGACATGGCATCACTCTGAACAAGTCCCTGGTCTAAAGTAAAGCTCTAGAAGTTTTATGATCACACACAGGGCTTCTTTCTCTATTCTTTAATAACAAGGAATACAAAATCTAGATCAACAGGAGTATGTGGAAGGGAGATAGAGGATGATTCTCAACCAACCTATGTATATAAAATGAAAAAAAATAGTTATTCTTTCAGAAGGTGTCAAAATATAAGATTATCACATTGCAAATATAAAGAAAAATGAATAAAAATAGATAATATAGTTTCTGTATTTTCAATACACTCACTCTTAGTCAACACTGGTAAATTATAATCAATCATAGCAATACCTAAACTAATCAAATTAGTTAAAATCCATAGCCAGTATTGCTAATATAATAAGAAAATTTAAGCACAATTGGTATGAGTTTAAAAAAAACTCTTCTTTCTTTTTTTCCTGAATGAAATGTTTTAAAAGACCAGTAATACTGCTTTTGAGGCCTTACTATCATATAAATTCATACATTCACACAGAGATTAATATGAGTGATACTTAGTGTTGGACCTTTATAAAAAAAGAAAAAATGAGAACACACAAAAAAATCAGAAAAGAGAGGTGTGTTAAATATGTTAGCAAACAACCACACACAGAATAAAGAGCATCCATAGCAAAAGCTATAAAAACTATGCAGTGATGAGCTGCTAATCTAGAAACTCAGCTTAAGCAACACTGCCACAAAGGAGCTCATTATTCTTCAAAAACTATGCGATTGTCTATGTAATATAAGAAGGCACAAGACATATGTATGGCCTAAAATCATTGTGCACTCATACACATACACACACACACACACACAGACACATAATTTGTATATAAATAAGAGACAGACAGACAGACAGACAGAGAGAGAGAGAGAGAGAGAGAGAGAGAGATTTGCTATCTGCACACAGCACATATTAAGTATCCCCATATTTGAAGACTAGGAATCTCTTTGCTCCTCAGTAGATTTTCTGTTGGGAAGTGTTGTGAAAGGCTTCTACAATTCTACAGATTGAAAGATATTAAGAAATACATTAAAAGTTACTAGTACATTAAATGCTGCTAGTGTTATAGTGAAGCAATTTCTACCCACTGCTATTTGTTATTCTATATGAATATTTATAATATATTGTGCATTATTATCCTGATTGGAAATCTTAGTTTCAAAGTCAAATTAATTTAACTAAAACATGTTTAAAAGGATGTTTGAGCTGAGTCAGTAAATCAGGTCCTACATCAGCAAGCTCAGAATCTTGGACCCATGAGACTCTGCCGCCACCTGTGGCAGAAAAGATAAAATGAAGTTGAAGTCTTTGAAAAGTGAAAAGAAACAGAGAAATGACACTGAATGTGAAAATATGGCGCCATTATGAGGGCAAGTCACCAGAAATCATGGGACAGACTTACATAACCTAAAATCCACAAAATGCACCATTTTACAAAAGTAGCTCCATCAGCTAGTTGGTGTAGCATTAGGGAACAGGTAGCATCAGCACTCATCTCAAAGTTGCAAATTCTATGTGCTTCTTAAGCCAAAAATAACTAACTACATGAAACCAAAAGCAAATTGTAACTCACGGCTGCATACACGGTGGTGGGTCTTACCTTTCAACTTCCACTCAAATAAGGCAGTGTTCAGATATTCTGTTCTTTTTACTTTGGCTAGGATTTCACATAAAAATCATTCTCGGTGCTTTATGAGACCCAACATAGTCCTTTAAGAAGATCCTTTCAGGCAAGTGTTTGCCTGTAGCAATATGGAGTACCTGGCTATTTTTCTTTTTTCCCTTATGGCTAAACTTCCTAGTCGCTGCTGAGCATAGCCAAGTTAGCTTAGAAAATTTTCATTTCTGTGTACCCATCACTGACAGAGTCACTGAGTAGTGAATAAAGGGAGCCACGGGCAGTAGTCTCAGGCTGCAGCGTCTGCCATGGGGAAAAATTAATCACCAATTGTTAAGCATAGGCGCATCATATTTTTAAACCATAATTTCAAAGGACACAACCAACTAATTGAAATTGGAAGCAAAATCTTTAAATAACTTGTGAAGTAGTGTGAAGTAGGTAACTTGGTCATAGCTATTTGTTTAAAAAAAAAAAAAA